>NW_023339674.1:5199320-5205003 GCF_004916995.1 Morone saxatilis
TATATATATATATGACAACAATATTATTCGGAGACAGTTTTGGGTGAGTTTTATGATCCATCTAAATTGGATTCAACCACGACTGAGCTGCTCTGCATCCGTGTCCGTCTTTACTTGTACCTCATATCTCTCTTTCCTGATCTTGCATCTTTGTGTAGCACTTCTGTATTCATATAGTAAAGCTCAGGAGTATGACATGTGTTTGTTACTATCTATCAGCTAATGAACATTTTGCTTTGTTAGGTAGCTTGTGATAATAATGCTCTGCAAATTTAAGCTTACTGTGCTATTGCAGTTGGAGGGTTAATTTGCAGAAACAGATATCTCAGTGTTTTCTGTGCACTCCAGGGAATATCAATCAAACTGGTTTGAGATCAATCATGTTTTTTTATTGTTCTCTCATGGCAATGTATTGTTTAATTCATTTTAAAAATGGCATTTATATTGTTTTGCAAATGAACTCTTCCAGTAAGAGTCTTTGCAAAAAGCCTAATAGTAGATGGCTGCTTTTATTATAAACCCACCCTAAGCAAAATCTCCATCAACAGCTTTGTTTCTTGCTGTTCTTTATAGTTCAACACCATCTGGCCCTAAAATGCTTCAGTCTCTTGGCTGCAGTGATGTGTGCTACATTCACAAGAGCACTGTTTCACTGCAGGAAGTGTCTGACGTTGAGAACAAAAGTGAGAAATGAACTATTAAGCAAAATTGTGGCATTATGGGTGTAAGTCTCTGGTGTATGTGTACTTACAATTAGTGACGTCGGGTGGAGGGAAGTTGTCATTGATAAAAAGGGAGGTGTGTTTGGCCACACGGAGGTAAACGACGTCAGGAGTCGACTTCAGGGCAGCCACTGCGTCCTCATGGGTTACCTCCTCCAAACAGGAGGCGTTCACCTGGAGACACATGGAGACACATACTCTGCATGACAGGAATAAACACACAGACAGCATGTAGACAACATTATGTCCAATGTTATGCCATGGCAGACTGCAGCAAAATCATACAGTGTGGATGTAGTTTTGTGGTCTGTACATATAGCTGGATGTTAATTTAATGGAGAAGAAGCTTTAAACATATGCCGAATGGGTCTGCTGCTGCTAACGGGCTTGGATGTAGAGCAGAAGAGTAACAATCTAATACAATTATGCCCTTGTACACTATCCCTCTCAAATGCACCTAATTCAGTCTTAGAATATAACACACCCAGTAGATAATACTTGAGAATTTAATAAAGGGGGTAATGGAGAGCCTTGTTTTTGCTCTGTTCTCAATTTAACACATGTCATCCTAAATTTGGTAACATTACTGTGGAATAATTACATTTCTAGTTTTATTAAGGGCAAATCATTTCATCTTTGGTGTTACTAGGGGATATTTATGACATGCAAATTCAATAATAGCAATTCATAGCAGGCAGAACTTGGTTATATTAATAATGTTAAGGGATATTTATTACCTACCTATACAGGGCTAATAAACCTGAATCCATAGCAAACTTCTTTTGTGTTGCCTTTTATTTGAAACTTTTTACATTATAAAACAAATTGTGTGGTTAGGTGAACCAATAAAACTTGATGTGGATTTCAATCTGTGTACTAGACTCTAGAATATTTGCATGATAATAGGTGCAGAGAATAAAAAGACAGAAGAGGGAAGAAGAATTAAAAAGAATAAAAATTAATTTCTTACAGCCACAAGTTTGTCTCCTATCTGTAGCCGTCCGTCTTTGTGTGCAGCCCCTCCCTCGATGATCTTAGTCACGTAGATACTGTTGTCGCCCGGGACATGTTGGTTTCCAACTCCACCTGCTATACTGAACCCTAAACCTGAGAGAGAACATCAACAGCTCATATTTGTTTCCCGAGGATGTTCTTTATGTTATATATTTATTTGCTGCATTTTCTAATTTTCTCCCTTGAGCCCTTTTACCCGTTCTGATAGATTTAATACAGTTCAATTATAGGGAAGTAAACAAAAGCAAAATCAAATTAGGTAAACCATATCCTCTCATATATTTCATATGTCCATTTTTTAAATTGCTCTATTAATCTTTTATTTCCCCTGCTCAATCATATTACTGAATCTTTACTGCGGACAAATGCTGACTTATCAGCACCAATCAGAAAATTGTGTCTCATCATACTTTTCTCAATTTCAGGCACCAGTTAATGTCTTTATTTCCTTGTTTCCTTATTATGCAGTCAGTAAGTAGCAGGACAGGAGAAGCATGTCAACACCATCAAACAACAACGAAGTCAGTGTTTTACTTCAAATTGAATTTCCTACAGACTCCACTGTTTACCATTGTAGTATTTTCTCACCTTTGGGCCCTTTGACCAGCTTGATATCCATGATTCTCTCAGTGAGGCTCCTCCTGCGTCGTATACATAGTCTGACCAGACCTCCCGCCTCCTTCAGCGCCTCCACAGCCCCGCTGTGGGTCACCTCCCTAACATCTGCCTCATTTACCCGGACTATACAGTCATTCACCCTGCACAGCAAAGTCAAATACAGTGGAGATGTCATTTTACTTGCATAAAGAGTAGTGAAGACAAAGGATACACATCATCTCCTAAACTCTCGTCTTTCACTTTGAAGATACATATCTAGTTGGGAGAAAGCAAAGTGGGAGCCAGCTGCTGTCAATTTATTTTAGTTGTTTGGCTTCTTTCCTTTTTAATGTTGGATTAAGGTAAAATAAAGTTTTTTCTTAAAGCATGTGTGCTAGACTCACTAATGTGAATTTTGTGGTTCAATCACATAGCCTGAGGAGCTCATAGCTACTGGTAAAACAACACACGCACAACTATATTCACTTTCCATGCTAAATGTGTTTCCTGTGAAAATGCTCTCCCTGCAGTGCTGTTTCAAAATATCAAATATCAAATGTTATTGTCAATTTGTATTTAGTCTGCTGCTGTAAGCTGTACTTGCATTGTGAGGACAACATCTCTTCACAGTCATATTGTGAGGAGTTGACTCCCATTTTGTAAGAAAAATATGGTACCACCCACAAGGTTAAACATCTTATATAAGATTTAAGTATTTAGGTTACAGTTAGAATTAGAATATTTCATTAATATTTTGTGCCTCCTATTTTTCGTTTATTTTACTTAGGTTAACTACTACTGTATATATATGTGTGCCTAGATTTATTTAGTTTTTTTCCATTTACTTTGTTACTTGTTCTTTATTAATTACTGTAATATGTTGTCATGTGGTTAATGTTAGAATAAAGGTTGAGATGTGGGGTTAGAGTTATGTGTGTAAAGATATGAAATCATCCTTATAATTAACAAAAACAAAAGTGTCATTATGTATTTCTCATTAACAATTGACTGTGTACACGTGTTTCCCTGTGATTCCTACGCCTACATCTGTATGCACACATGTCCCCTCGCATGCAAGTCTACTAAAAGAATGTACATGCTTGTGGATTGATGACTCAGCCCCCACAGAGTGTGTGTGTGTGTGTTTGTATACCTGAGTCGTCCATTCTGGGCTGCGGCCCCTCCAGGTATAATCTTGGTGATGAAGATAGAGGGGTCTTCTCCAATGTGAGGATTATCAGTCCCTCCTGCGATACTGAACCCCAGACCTGAGTTACCCTACACAGACACGAAGTGTGTTTTAATGGAACAAATGAACATACACATTGGTTTTTAAAAGATCATTTCTGATAGATAAATAAAAGAGTTACTGTTGTTAGACTCAAAAATGTATCTGCTGAGAAATCATCTCTCCATCCAGACCAGAAACTTAAAAAATATATATTATACTGAGATTTCAAGATACTTTTCAGTAACAAATAAACATTATAATGGAAACGTCACACACACACACCTGGGTAGTTTATATACCTAATCACAGGCATTGCTCTGTGTGTGTTTCTCTCAGTCTCTCATACTTTGTCGCTGGGTTTGAAGCTAGTGTAATGCCTGTGTCTGTTTGCGTGTATGTCCATAGTGTCTTTAAAGCAGATCCCGTCAAGCAGACAGAACCAGGTCACGGGAGAATAGAGTGAGAGAGGGAGAGACGAAGAGAGAGAGCCTCGGGTGAGAGAAAGGGGAATATAATGAGAGGGGGGAAGAGGATCAGGAAAAAGAAAGTAGGGAAGGATGGACGAGGAATAGAAAGGACAGGGAAATAGGGTCAGTGGAGTCGGACCAGTGGTTGGACCGAGTGGAGGAAAAGCAGAATGATGAAATGAAGGAGAAAAAGAACTAATGAGAACTAAGATCGCTGATTCAGATTAGATGAAGGCGTGTATGAATGTATCTTTAGGACTGATTTGGGTTATTTTCCCATACAGTTTTTGGAGAATTAGTTAACAACTTGCTCGTGTAGTAAGGCTTCAGTGAGAGGTAGAGGTAAATAAACTAGTGTCACCTCCAGTCTGAAACACACACTGTAACTTGTGTTTTTTGCTTTCTTAAAACATCATTCATTGAATTTACTTCAGTCACAGTGCTTATGATTATGTATACTCTACATTTCCCTCTAAAATGTTTGGCAGCCTAACATGGCAGTGAGTAGTAAGTAAGTTTTCTATGTACTGCGATGGCTGATTCAAATACATTGGTTGACTTGATACATTTAGCATTAGTCCTAGTTGCCAAAATGGTCTTGAGCTCTTGTTTTAGTTGGATAGAAATTGCCTGTTTAAAAAATCAATGTGCTAGAAATAGCTACAGTATCTTGTCAGAATCTCACACCAGAAATATTTCCACACCGTCTCAGTCTGTGTTTGCATCTTTTATGCCTCAGCAAAGGTTCCAGTTCTCCCAGTTTAAAGTACACAGACTCAAAATCATTTCTGCTCTCAACTGCACGAAGGATGTTTTTAGCGTGATTATGGAGGAGCGCTCGGGGAGGACAGGGGTCAGTCTTAACAGATGGAGGTACTGTCACCGAGGGGCTGATGTGACTGAGTACATCGACAGTGTGTATCATTAGGCATGCATGTTGGTGGTGTGTTTGCATTGTGAGTATGTTTTTACCCGCTCCAGCGTGATTTCCTCGTACTCATAGTCTGCTTCTGTTCCATTGACCTGTCAGAGAGTAGGAGAAGATAAGTGCGTTAGTTAATTTAAGAGTAAACACTGAAAGCTGTTTTCCTGTAATGGACACTAAAATGCTCATTTGATTTTACGGTAAAGCTGCTTTTGACATTCATAATTCATAATGTTTTTCCCCTGTGTCATGTCAGTTGCTATTGGCAGGTGCACCGACGTCTTGTGTCGCATTAAACCTACATGTTTATCACAGCTTATGTGTCTGTGTCGGTATATGTGCCATAACCTACAGTATCAACAGTGGCAGAGGAAGGATTCAGATCCTTTACTGAAATATAACTACAAATACCAGACTGTAAAAATACTTTGTTACAAGTAAAAGTCTAGCATTGAAAATATTACTTAGTATTAGTAAAAGTATGTAACTATAATCAGAAAAACATATTAGTAAAAGTACTCAATGCAAAAACATGGTGGTGGAGCTCATTTTTTAACTATTTTGTATAAGACTAAAGCTAATCTGATGATTATTTTTTCCAATAATAGATTGATTGTTTGGTTTGTAAAATAGTGATATTATTGAAAATAGTGAGACATGTCATCACAATTACCCAGAGCCCAAAGTGACTTCACAATAAAATAATTAAAAGGAAAAGCAGCAAATC
>NW_023339674.1:5205059-5205684 GCF_004916995.1 Morone saxatilis
ATCAAAATAGTTGCAAATTAATTTTCTCAGTTGATAAATCAAGTAATCATTTCAGTTCTACTTGTACTTCATATTTTTGTGCTGAAATCTAAAGTGTAGAAGAAAGTGGCATGAGATTTTAAGTACAAGAACCTCAAATTTGTACTCAAGTACTTGAGAAAGTGTGCTTATTCCACTACCACTACTGATTATAAAGGTGGAGAGGTGAAGAAATTCTAATTCTACTACAAAGCGTGAGCTGATTATCTGATCCTTCATTCATTCATCAGGTTAAACAAACTGCAACAAATATCCAAATTATGAAAAAAAATGAAATTAGACATTTGATCGTTTTTTGAAAGAGGCATGAATCAGAGAGATTAAACTGGTAATGCGTACTTAATGATGATGTTTCTCTGATGTCATATTTAAGAACATCCCGGGTGAATTACCCATGAGCCAATCACACGGCTCAGCCAGGACTGCCTGCACTATAAAATATATGTTAATGTCTGTATTTCCTGACTGAATGAATAGCACACAGAATTAAATCTGATCCGAGTAGACTATTATATATTTTGTATTTCTCTGGGTTTATTCTGAGAGATGAGTGTCTTGTTCCTGCTATAGCTGCTGCAGGCAGGCA
>NW_023339674.1:5205698-5221080 GCF_004916995.1 Morone saxatilis
CACACACACACACACACACTGGTCGGGTGGCATCCCAATGGCCCATGTAATCCCCTTGGCTATAATCTGTGTCTCTGTGCGGTCAGATTAGTTTAGATTTTGAATTTCTGTCGTTTCAAACAGAGGGCACACTCTTCCATCAGCCAGCATGCGCAATGTGTCTGCAATCACCTACCATACACTCCGCACATATTCAGACTGGATGAAAGGCCACATAAATTTACTATAAACATAAAATATTTGTGTGGACAATAAAGCTTAGATTAAGGTTGATGTTTCCAATCTGTTATAATGTTTCCTTCTTAACAGAGCCCCTTTATTATTTAAATAAAGCATGACGAAATCAACTGACGTTTTCAGTAACACTGTTGGAAGATTATCAAAGTTTTAGCCTCTACGTCCTGTAGGCACAGTAGGTAGAAATGGCCCTGTGCATCTGCAGTGTGTTTGAATTTTAGGTTGACATACTAGATTTATGTCATTCTCATAATTTATCATTACAAGCATGAATCAAATTTCTTTGACATAAAATGACAGTCGACAACCACATCAGTGAAATTTGCTTGATATAAATCTTTTTCTCTCTCTCTCTCTCTGTGTTATATTCCAGGCAGTTCAGCAGGGAGTAATTCCACAGTAATTACATAATAAACTTATCTAACAACTACAGACACTGATTCTCTGTGGCAGCTGGCTACCAGTAAAATGACATCTGGATCCATCTAATTCTAGACTGAGCTTTCTGTCAAAATCCAGGACGCTGCTTGTGCATTTTTATGGGGGAGAAATATTGAAATTACGGAGCATTTTTAGTAGAAGCACCAAAAGATGATCTTTACACAGAAAATAATCCCTGATATTAATTTTTTTATGGTTGATGGTTAAATATTTACAAAGTTTCACAACTATTGTACTAGAATTTCATATGGAAACTCAGTACAAGATTAGAAATAGAAATATACGTATAAAAAAACCTTTCCTTTCAACCTTAAAACAACATTTACATGTTTTGCATGAGTAGAAACCTTACAGATTTGGATCAATTAAAATGTGTTAACACTGAGGATTAATAAATGCTTCTTTATCGAGGTGTTTCCTGGGTTTATAGGAGCCTTTGCTCATCATCATCAGAGCAATGTAGTAGACTAGAAGACTAGTGGTTGGTCTGCATGGGCTACTTTATTTTCCACCTACATGCTTCCTGATTGTTATGATTGTTTGCTGAAAAAGCTAATTCCACTTCTCCTCACTCTGTATGCCAAAGTGATAATTTAAGTGCTTAAAAGATTATTTAAACACTTCACATATATAATGAATGGAAAATGTTTGATAAAACTGCATTAATCCAATGTTAGACAGTAGACAGATGAAATAAATAAATAAATGAATTACAAATGAATCCCTACATTAGAGGCATCCATATTGTAACCATCACAAAACTCTCACCAGTAAAGCGTACAGTCAACCAAGGTGTGATCTCTATGTTTTATGTTAGATCCACGTACATGTAATATAATCTTCATCTTCAATCTGTGTGATTTAACCCTATTTGTCTTTTCTGAGGAAACTTGTCATAGATGATATAAACCGTAAGAAGTCCAGAACTGACCACAGAGATGTTACAGTATCAGCAGGGTGCAAAGTACACATTTGAATCAGTACTCACATATGGGGGGGTGTCGACGCTCTCGGTGTTGACCACGACTGGAGGGGGGTTGGCCTGCAAGACAGAACAGCAACATTATCAAACACTTTTAATTTGAAGGAAGTTATGAAACCAGAGACATGCAGTAGTTCGGATTGCTGATGGTGACCACTATGAAACTTAAGACTTAACACACATAAACACACGTTTGCACAGATCTGTGGTGTTGACTTACTCGTCTCATGTTTTGGTACAGCATGTTGAGTACATCTGCTACAGATTAC
The DNA here is from genome assembly GCF_004916995.1 of Morone saxatilis. Classification (NCBI taxonomy): domain Eukaryota; kingdom Metazoa; phylum Chordata; class Actinopteri; family Moronidae; genus Morone; species Morone saxatilis. The sequence continues at coordinate 5,207,628 of NW_023339674.1, forward strand.
CACCACGGAGCGACAGCATACACTGCATGACATACTGCACAGCCCTTATATTGGACAATACTAATACCGAACTGTAACAGACTGTTTTATAAAGCTCTGTTACTGCACCACAAAATACTATATCACAATACCCTGTACTTTTACATTTTACATTGTACTCTAATAGCCTGTTGGATATTGCGCTCTACTACTCTGTTCTCTCTATTCTTTGAATGCCAACCGCATTATGGCCTGGTTCAGTCCAGTACAGCATAGCTAGGGTTAGAGCAGCAGATGATTGACATTATATTTTCTCTTGCTTCCTACGCAAGCACAGCAAATGACAAACTTCACACTAGCTAATAAACAGCCACAAGGTGTCTTTTTCTCCTTGTATTTGCAAGGAGAGCATCAGCCCCCATTTTATCATTCCAGCCTTTCGCCTCCTGTCCCTACTTTTTCCCTTGTCTCCTCTCACTTTCTCCCCCAGAAAGTATTTAGCACTCCCCAGTCCAGCGTATCTATAGGTCTAGTCTCCTCTGAAAAACCAGCAATGAGCAAACCAGTCCGCGTAAGATAATGTGAAACTCCAGCTCTTGTTCTGCAGCCAAAAAGGTTCACAAATGAACCAGCTAACCAAGCATCAAACAAGCTAGCCAACCAAATGGACAGTCCACCCAGACTTCACTTCACAGCATCAGTGTGCAACAGAGCAGCAATAGCATCTATCCCTCTACACTAATCTCTACCTCTCTCATCCCCCCTTTTTCTACTTTTCTCTCTCACACACACACATGTATCATCTCATCTCTCTCTCTATCTCTCTCTCTCTCTCTCCACCACATGTCCAACTGTCTGTCAGTCAAGCTGACAGGATGCTTGATCCCACATGGGAACAGACACAGAGAGAGAGGAAGGGGGGATCAGAGGGATTATGGGTATGATGGGAGGAGTTAAATCTGCCTCCTCAACAACAGCAATGAGTAGCAGAGGGTGCAGACAGATGCACAGACATTAGTAAAAAAGGACAAAAATGAATGGTGCGGAGAAAAGAAGCAGAGGGAGGTTGTGAAAGAAATAGATGGAGGGGGCGAGCTGGGGGATTATACAGTAAGGCTCATTGATGATGAGAAGACACTGAGGGTCATGCTGACAGTTGCAGCTGTTAGGATCTGTGTGTCTGTGTATGTCGACATGAATTCAAAATCTTGCATGAATAAAAGAACCTATTATCAACAAAATGTAGAGCATAAAGGTAAATGTATAGCATAAAGGTAAATGTATTTAGCTAGATTCCCCCACTGATTACAGATTACACACAGGTCACATCAGGACCAGTGAACATCACAAGGGGTCCATAGATAAATCTGAGGGGTCACAAGATTAAAATAAAAGATAAGATAAAAAAAAAAGTTACACATAATATTTTTTTTCATTTTTTTATCTAAATGTTTCTTTCACCACTTCTGGCCTCCTTCAAATGAAAATGAATCATGTGAAACAACCTGAGGGGTAACAATCACTGCTCACAGTAAGGCCATAACCTGCGATGTGGGGTCACAAGTAGACACAGTTTTATTTGAAGAGGTCACAAGGTTCTGATCTGAACTGTGTTTGTCTCTGCAAGTATTTTGATGAGCCACATATAATCATATTGACAAAGATAACCAGTCAGTTCAGCATGCATTTATGATTCTGCCAAGCCTTTGAAACCTGTAGAATAATGAAAGGTATGTTCTTCAGTGAACTTCAGGAGTTTTCAGTGTATTGACTGACTAAAAAATGCTTCATCTGACAGCAGGGTAAGCTCAGCCTTTATGCTTACTTTACCCAAGCAACTACCTGCCTAAAGTTAACTTGTCTGTCTCTTGCTGACTCCTTCACCATTGTTACAACATCACTTTACAAAGCACACAACTTATTTGTGTGTGTGTGTGTGTGTGTGTGTGTGTGTCATTCACAGAGCGACAAATCCAGTGCGTTAGTCAGCTAGTGATTCCATTGACACGACATGTCAGACTGCCCACTTATGTAACATCAATATGAGTGTGTCAGGGTGTGTAGATGGGGTTGTGTTACATGAAAAGGCCAAAAGAACAAACGTGCAAAGATAAACAAACAAGCACTCACACACAAACACACAAACACATGCAACATCCATATCCAGACAGTGTTTTTTTTGTTGCACTATGGAAGTGATTGTTAGCTGTTGCATAATTGCTGTTACACCAGCTGTGTTACCATGACAGTATGGCCTGGTTCAGTCCAGCACAGCACAGCTTAGAAGATCCAGACTATCAATGGTTTTCTCATCATCATAGTTCTCATGCTATGCAGGAAGGTTGTTTGTGTGTTTGTGTGTTTGTGTGTGTGTAGGCTTGGGAAATGATTTTCCATCACTGCAGGGTGCTGGGTTGAGCTACTACACCATCATCATAATAATTCAATTATCAATTAGCAGATGAATCATGATAAAATAAACAGAAATCAAGACTCCCAAAATGACGCACAGCGGTTTGTTAAATAATCAATCAGTGCAACGTGCCATATTATGCCATGCACCCACACACACGAAGTGAAACAAGAAAAGTCACGAACCGAATTGGGCAGATCGACAATTGTTGCACAGTAACAGCTGCAACGCATCAAAGCTTTGTTTCTCTAACGTCTGACCTTACATGGTCAACACTGTGCTACTTTAGATTTCATTTATAGTACAGAAAAGCCAGCATTGAGGTGAAAACACAAATACTCCTCTCCTAATATTACTATCCACTCTGTCTTTCGATCCGTGTGCAATGAAACTCCATTTGACTAATGAGCTAATCAGATGAAGCGTGACTCTAATCAAATCAGAATGGCCATGCTAATTCCGCTAATCAGGCTATCACTACCTGCTATCTCTGATCAATGTGCCCACAGCAGATGTACGGCACAATGGCTACCCAACCAACAGCTAATAAAAGGCAGCTGTATTCTTGTCCTTAGCTCACTCTAATACAGTTTATACACACACAGGTCCAGTTACACATGGATTAGGGCTGCGTGATGTTACGACTGCGATATGATTCACCATTAGTGGGAGTAATGACATTTGTACCACAATTTTCATTTTCACTAAAAAAGTTAATCAAATCGTGATGATGTGACATTTGTTGAGGTCTGTACCAAACACAAGCCAGGTCATCCCTGCTACAATAAATCAATATAATGTCACACATTTTACCTTTATCAAATAAATGGCTGCTTTTGTGATTTGGATATTGCATTTGGCCACATTGCGATAATATTTCGATTAATTGTGCAGCCCTAACATATGCTGTTTTGATTATATGAGTGGGATGTTGAAGTTGACCATCTCCACTTTTACACTGCTATTACTGTATCATCATTCTGTGATGTTCAAATAAACGCAGGCTTTATTTGTATGTTTGTATGTCTTTTAGTTTCCTACGTTTCAGTCCACACACACAGTGAATATACTGTAATTCTGTAGACAGTGCAGGTTCAACAGCTCTGGAACATGACAAAAATAATGGCAACATTACAGTAGTGACCTTCCACTTCCACAAATGTCTCCACCATTGTGGTCAGATATAAATGCAACACTGGTTTAGCTTACAGCAGCCAGTTTACGGATACATGCAGACTTCTCATCACATGGTGGTATTGTGCATTTGATGGAGACTGATGTTACAAATTACATTTCTTCCCGTCTCTCTTTGTCCCATCATTCCTTTAGTGTCTAATATATCTTGACAAGTATTGATTCCAGGAGTACTTTAAACATTAATGGAATAGCCAATCAATTTGACTACATAACTTGTGTTCTGTTTCACAATAAAGAGTTATTCTTTCCACTTTTTGGGAATTTAACTTTTTTACAGATATTGTGAGAGAACAGGAGAAATAGTCCAATCAAATTTACTGAAAGTATAGTCCTCTGTTGCTCTGTGATTTTCCTTTTTGTATTTTATCGTTTAATAAGGTAAAATAAGACGAAGTTAGGCAAATAAAAACCCTGTGAAAAATGTTGTATTTGATTAATTGTTTTAATGTGCACACGTGCAAACTGATTGACTCCCAACTGACCACTATCCTAAACTGGTTGAATAGTTGGGCAGCAGGGTGTCTGCACACTTTGGTGTATGTAACAATAAATCAAAAGCAAAGAAAACTGTGTGCATCTGCTTCCTCCAGTTTAATGTTAAATTAGTTCTATAACAGTGAGGAATCTCCTTTAGGATCAGCGGACTATCACTATCTATTGTAAGTATCCATCCATCTACAATCCCACCATTAAACCTACCTGCACATGGGCCTGTATTTGTGGAAAGTGGTGTATGAGAGGCATGTGTGGGGGCGTTTCCATTGAGTGTGCAGTCCAGATATACGTGTCATTTGGCCACGCCCTGTTCCCAGCCTTTCCCTTGGCTTTGCTCTTTGTGGGACTCTTCTTCACACTGTCCCTCAGGTTGGGAAACTTTCCTCTAGAGCCCCTTGTGGCCAGGTTGGTTGGCAGCGTGCTCCACCCATATCCGCCCAGCCCTGAACACAGGGGGAGCTGTGGCGAGTGAAAAGGGTGGATAGAAAGTGACTGGGAGGCGTGAGGAAGAGGAGAAGGGCAGTGGTGGTGTTGTTGGTACTGCTGGAACAAAGAGTGGTGGCTAGGTGAATGGAGCTGCATCTGCTGCTGTTGGTGGTAGATTTGATGTGTTGATTGCGATGAAAGCAGGTGACTTGGCGACGCCGGTGGATGGTGCTGATTTTGACAATGATGCTGTAGCTGATGATGACTTGGTGATAGGTGAAGCTGGTGGTGGCTTGGTGAGTGCAGTAGGTGATTTGGTGATGGTGGAGCCAGCTGGTAAGTTGGCGATGGTGGAGCTAGCTGATGACTTGGAGATGCTGGTGCTATGTGATAGTAGCTAGGAGAGGGAGAAGGAAGCAGATGTTTCGGCGAATGGCAGCCATGATTCGGCGAGTGGGGATGGTGCTTTGGTGAGTGCAACGGTGAAGGTTGCAGCTGGTGATTTGGTGTCTGTATTTGCAGTAAATTCTGATTATGCTTCGAATGAGAATGGCTCTTCCCTGACTTGGCCTTCCCTTTGCCAGATTTGCCCTTTGTGGATCCACTGCTGGGCTTCTTGGGGCTACAACAGAACTCATGGCTGTGGAAATAAGTGGTCATAGCTACAGAGATATATAAAAAGTCACACAGATATCTTATTTATCGTTTTATGTCACTCTCACCACATTATCTTCTTTACATAGATGATAAAAGGGAGTAGCTCCTCAGAATGACTTGTGTCCAAATAATGTAGGTCATGCCTCTCCCGAACAACCAATCCTCCTCTGTGTCCAGTACAAAGTTGGTATTCCTGCCTTTCCTCTCTCTGCTGAATATCCGTGTGTCTCAATGTGTTAAGGTCACTGGAATATCAGAAATTAAAATACAATCCCTCTTTTGTTTCCATTTCTTCTCCCTTGTGGATTGGAGCATCAGTTAGTCCTGCAAAGCAAAGCATCCTCCCTTAGAGGGGCATTTAACCCTCCTCTTTTCGGCTTTCTCCCCTTACGGGCACAGTGAACCTCTTACCATCCCTCAGGGTAACAGGGTCAGTAGTAGGATAAAAGGTGTGGTCCCAAGAAGCAGCAGTAGGTCCACTTACACAAGTTGAGCCTCCTTTCAGTCCTTTCTGCCAGTTTCTGTAGAAGATGTGAGTCAGTTAATGCGCACCAGTGGAAGATTCGTCTTTCTTATCCCGTGATTACGCCCCGCTTCAATCGTCAGTCACTCACAGTTACTCATATTATCCACCTATGTTGCTCTGGCTTTGTATCTGAAGTGTTGGTAGCTCTGTAGACGATGCAGTTTGATTCATATATTCCAAAAGAAAAGCAGAGACAGTAAAACAGGAGTTTACTCAGGTCAGATTCCTATGTTGAAATTCTTTTTGTTGTCAGATTAGAGTTCATTCTGTCCATCCAGAAGGAATAAAGGTTAGAATGAGCAGAAATGCCTTGTCTTCCTTGTTTCATCTTGTCTTCATTTGTCTTTCTGTTATCATGATTGGATATTAGGCCACATCTCTAGGCACAACTGTCTTTCTCAGCCTCTCTCATCTTTCTATGCTGCCTCCCTCTCTGTCTGTCCCTCTCTCTCTCTCTCTACAACTCTCCCTCTCTCTCCCTCTTTCCTGGACTAGCCAATTAGGGGCTTCCCTGGACTCCTGCACATGACAGCAGCCAGGCATGACTAATCGATAGGCGACCAGGGACAGTGATACAGCGCTCAAAGCTCAGTCAGTGTGTGTGTGTGTGTGTGTTTAGAATGAACGGAGAGCTGTGATTGGTGGAGGGCAGTGCCTTCCATCAACCTTTGTCTTGTTCTTTTAAAGCATCACAAGGCAGGCCGGCCGGGTCAGCTGAAATACAGTCTATGAAATGCCTGCTGTGTGTGTGTGTGTGCGTCTCTATGCGTTGGCCTACTTCCTTGCGAGAATGTGTCTCTCTGTTTGTGCGTGTTTTGTGAAGTTTTAATGGTTGTTGAAGGTAGTAGGCATTTAAATCTACAGTCTTTAAGAAGGCAACCCACTACACACACACACACACACACACACACAAGTCCAAGACTCCAGTAAGTGTAGTGTAGTGATGATCAGGTAAAATACAAAGCCAGTTCAACCAAGTCTATTCAGGAGCTTCAATGCAGTAAAACAGTAAACAGACCTGACAGTAAACACTGCAAATGTCTCTCCTCTTTTGGTCAAGGATTGGATGTATGGTGCCACTGGTTACTATGGCAACTCAATAGTTTTGAGTGCCAAACAATCTTGTGTCTTTGTATTGTACGGAACGTTTGCACCAAATTCAAATTCAATTATGCCCTTATTTAAATAATGATTTGTCTCACTCTTGAGAAAGCATGTCATCCACTAATCGCAGGGTTGAAGTGTCCTCCTAAATTGCTTCCATTTAGTAATTTTGGCTTGGCTTTTCTTAGCAAAAACACTTAAATGTGATCATATTTTTGTACAAAATATTATTGTAGTATTGAAACTAATGTCTTGTACTGGCACTAGTACTGAGCAAAATACTTAAATACACAGCCATTCACAAAGAAACAAATTGATTTGTCACATTATTGTTAAAACCACAGACATCAGAATATCTAAATACACATTGAATAAATCTATTAGTCAAGCAACCTTAACAGTATCTTTATATAATTACATGGAAATGACTAAAATCATCAATATTCATTTTACAGTGATGTGCAGAATGACCATTTTATATAATATTTTAAGATATTGGCCACTATCTTGAATATCAATTTAATCATAGCTTCTGGCTTCCTACAGCGGGCTACAGCTGCCATTTGACAAAGAACAGGAGCTGCCATTAGTTTGTACAAAGACCTGGACAGACACACATCTATTCTGTATGGGGTCCAAGCCTCTATAATGTCAGCTAATATATGCCACAACTTGCCCCAAACCAACCCAATGAGAGAGAGAGAGAGAGAGAGAGAGGCCGATTAAAAAGCAGCACCCATGTGGAGAGCACAAATAGATGAAAAGAGGTTGAGGGTGGTTGAGAGAAAGGCTGTTATAGCGTTTCTGTTAGTGTTCCCTGTGTAAAGTGCTGCTAGCGCTGCAGGCTAACCGCTCAGTCAGGAGAGGATGAGCATGGAGAATAGGCTGTTAGCATCACAGCGCTAGATGAAGCCCACACTAATATAGCGCTAGAGGGCGGGGTGAGGGGGGGCGGGTTGGTTGGGTGGTGTTGAGGAATGGTTGAAGACAAGAGATGAAACAAAGATAAGGGGATGGGGTGGTCTAGATTGAGTAAAGGGTTAAGCTTGGGGTTTGAGTTTGAGTTTAATTAAATACTGCAGTGTTACCAGGCCAACTCACTAGCATAATCTGTCATCCAATTTCTACTGCCTGATACGATGACTATATCCATACCAAAGAACTGACAAAACATTACCCTCAAATATTGTTACATATAAAACATCTGAGTCAGCGTGCCCACACCATGTCAATCACTACTTAGTTTTCTACTCCCACTCCCTTTTGACACGGCTCTGAGAAGAATTATTAAGAAACACATCAAATGAGTCTATCCAGCTTTAATCATATATTCTGTAAAATGGTTTGCTTCATTTGCTTAATTGAATCCTCGCTTTATGTTCAGGGTCAGACTGACCCGATGATGAAGTTTACAAATCCAGGAAAACCACCCTCATTTACTGAGTGTAAAACCTTTTCTGCTCCACTTAATTAGTGTAATGGATATTAATTAGTCTAGTGATCACGCACACATATTACTCTTTAGGTCAGTCTGACTCAGAGTGAGAGTAGCTGCTGAAAAGGGTCAGACCATCAAATTCAGGCGAAGCTTTCCTTACACAGAAAAAAAGTGAAGGAGTGCCAACACAGCTAAAAAAACACCACTCATGCTGTTGCCTCTGTGTCTTTCTTAATAGCAAAAGATATCAAGTGAGAAAGTCATCTACGATTACATTTACTTATATTCTGTCAGACAATGCAGTCCCACTACTCTAACCTTAAATCCATTGTTAAATCCTCTGACAACTTGACATCTCTTTTTGCGGTTCCTCCCAATGGTTTCTTCCAATTCACTCCTCATCTCTAAACTCCTTCGCATTTTCACTCCAAAACTGATCTCTGACTGTGCCAAGCAGAATTAATGAGGATTGAGCATCCAATAGGGAAAGCAGACATACAACGCAAAGCAACATCTTGGCTAGAGGCTCAAGTGCTTGAAAAAAACATTTGACTAATCAGTTATCAGGTTTTGTTCCAACTCCACAGTTTGCAGGGAGAGGAGATTGTAAATGTCACCAGCAGGGGGCCTCAGACTCCACAGACAGATGGAGCACTGATGGGAGACTGGAACACACAGATATGATGATGCCACTCTACAGTAATGTTCCCTCATTATTACTGAGTTATTTGTTTAAGCTGTCTGATATTATCAGCATTGATTGACAGCATGCATGATATCGTACAAAGATAGTGCTGCATCTCAAATCAATTTCTAACAAACTCCTAGAACAGATAAGAAATGGTCGTGGAAATACATGCACACAGGGACACATACACATTATCATGCCAACAATTAAAGCATTATAACATCAAACACTGATGTTAGAGGGAAACTGGACACTACCACAAATAGTGTGTACGACATTCCATGGTAAACATATCTAATGCTTAAGAATGATAATTAAATAACTAAAGTATTGCAGAATGTAACAGTTTGTCAGTATAACACTGACATCAGCTCTATTAACATTTAAAGGACTAGAGTTTAGGATTTAGTAGCAGATTAGCAGGTTACAGATTACAACTCCCTCGCCTCACCCTCCCATTTGAAGCATGTAGGAGAAACCATGGTGGCCAAGAACCTCACAAAAAATTTGAAAGGCCCTCTCTGGGGCCAGTGTTTGGTTTGTGCCTTCTGGGCTACTGTAGAAGCATGGCGGTTCAACATGGCAGCCTCTGTAGATAAAAATGGTTCATTCTAAAGAAACAAAAACACAATTATACACTAATAAAACATGCCTATGAATATTAAATTTCATTTCTGAAGCAGATCCTCCTAAATGTTACACACTGGACCTTTAAGAACACAAACTGGTTTAACTGTTCCTACATACTACTGACTGCACTGATCTAAATTCTTAATGAAATGGACACAGAGTAAGTGAATAACGGCTGTAGAGACGCTGACATCATCTGGAGGTAAAGAATATGAGAACACTGCATCCCAACAGAGCAGAGCTGTGTCCTCCATGGATCCAGTGGGTGATCAGACATGTGAGGTTACAGCCTGAGATACAGCCATATATCACACAAGCAGCACCAACAACATGGCAGAATGAATCAGCATTAATTTAGGGAGTGTGTCGTGGTTAGAACAGGGGTTTGTATTGGGATGGGGTTGGGAGGTCATGGTATGGTGTGAAAAGCAGAATCATTACACAACTAAACTTTAATTGCAAATTTGTCTCATTGGCATTTAAATCTATGCTGCATTTTGATATTTTATGTTTGTGTTAATAAATAGAGAGAAGTAAGAGGCTTTTACTGTAAAACCTAGATGATGGAATGAGATGAGAAACACACACACACAGCACTGATACCATCAGCGTATCAAGCAGTTATGTCTAACGTGTTAACCAACAATTGCCTGATTAAGCATTCAGCAGAGACAGAGTAACATGAGCGTCCCACTGGAGTCATACCTCTGGCCTCCTGATGAATCAAAGTCCAATACTCCAATAGTTTGGTCTCCACCACATCCTGTCAAAAATGTCTGGATCTTTACCTCCTTGTATGCTTAGCTTTCTTCACCATGAATACTCAGCTTGTCTAACTTGTTTGTTAGAAACTGTTTTACATGAGAGTTTGGAGACAGAAGGACTTTTTTGTCACAGCTCATTGAGGGTCATTTTAGTTCGGAAAATTTGACTAAAATAAGCTAAATGCTGTGTAGGAAAGCAAGGTTATTTGATTAATTCAAACATTTAAATGTGCACAGTGAAATGTTCTTGTAAACAAAGTTGTTTACATTCAGTGTTACTCACCAAAAACACATTGTGCACATTGTGGTCTACCAAGCCACAGGGATGCACTCATTCTGCATAAAACAAACATTTTTAAAAACCTGCATTGTTTCCATCCATGCTGTCGCTGCAAGCTGTCTTTTTCTTCCCTGCCTTTGCTGGCGCATTGCTTTGTTTCTTTGCGTGTTACCGCCATCTGTAGACCAGTGTAATAAGGTGAAACAGCAATCCAAAGTTATATGTGCTGATTTCTCAATGTCTTATGTCAGAAAAAGACGTTCTAGTATCCTTATATGTCTGTAACCAAAACAATCTGAGGAAACACAATGTTTCCAGTGTGTGTGAGTGGGCCGCTGTGGCATGCTCTTGTTTTTTGCATCCAAGGGCTAACTACATGCAGTCTGACTACATAACTGTGCAGTATAATTGATATAAAAGAAGTAATAGTTAGACCTACTACCACTGTGGAGTTCTTGCCGTCTGTGTGGGCAGAAACAAAGAGATCTTTTACTGCCTATTATATGACAAAGCCCAAGAATCCTGCACATTTGCATTCACTTTATTGACAGCACTTTGTTCCTCCATCAGGTAATATTCCTGATGAATAATTTTACCTGGCGAATGTCGGACGACCAAAGTGATGTAAATAAAGTGATTCACTGTGATTCTTTGGTTTCTTCAGTCGAGGTTTTTCAGTCCTTTCTTGGTGTGCAAGAAGTTTATCTGAAGGCCCGTTTAATAAAAGACCCCTTAACAAAAAGTTATATTCATTTGGATTCTTTCCCAACAATTTGGCTCAGGAAATGTTGTAGGGGATGAGACCCACATAGTTTTATCTTGAGTTAATGGAAAGCACAGTTTTAAAACAAAGAATACATCTGTAAGTAGAATTTCTTTGCTTTTATAGTCAATGAACTGCAATCCAATACTATCTCTAATTATTCAAATTACCGTAAGCAGGGCTATTATGTGCTGTAATGGGATCTGAGAGTTAGTAGTGGGGTGAACAGGGGTAGAACTGAGTCTTTTACACTCTCTATAGCAGACTTCAGATGAACCTCCTCCTCTCACGCTGATTGTTCACCTCAGGAAATTATCCTACTTGTGGTGCTGTTGGGGAAGATCACTTCCTCAGCTCAGGACGCACGGTTCACGGCTGGTGCTCAGACTACAATACTCTCTCTTTTCTCATCTATGTGTGTCACCCTCTGTCTGGTGAAACCTTAGCTTACTCTGCTAGCTATAGGCTGGTTGTGCCTCACTCCAACGGTAAGCCAAAGAATCAGAGTGAAGTAATACTGCTGTAATGGTATTCTCCGTTAAGGATATGGTCTCAGTGTCAGTTGCTCTGCCTCTTTCTGTCTCTAGGTGTCTACTGTGTCTGCCAGCCACGAGATCTCATCCTCTATGACTTAATTACAAACTCTGTTTTCTGTGTCTAGAGATGCTGCCCTTTGTCGATCGCTGCCAGAGATCAAGGAGCTGCAACCACTACTGCAACACAACAAAAAAAGTTATTTAAAACTATGCAGACTAACTTTGAAAACTGTGGGACCTACTTACAAAGAGGCAGCTCATTAATTCCTCCGCCAGTTCTATGGTTTATTACAATAACACAATCAGTTCTCTAAAGACTCACATCAATTTATCTATTAATCTTTGGATTAATCTACAAAAATCTACAAAAGCTTAAAAAGTAGTGAAAACTGTCCTTGTGCTTGATTTTTCCAAACAACTGTCCAAAACCTAAAGATATTAAGTTAACTATGACATATGGCAAAGATGAGCATCAAATCTGCACACTTGAATCTACAACCAGCAAATGTTTCCGATTTGACTTGAAAATTATTGAAATGATTAATGAATGAATTTATGAAGTGAGTTTATGAATTATAAACGATTGCTGATTCATCTTCTGTTGATCGACTATTCAATCAATAGACAGACTGTTGCAGCTCTAAATGACTTAACTACAAACAAAGAAATTAATTTTAGGCTTGAATCCAAGCAACTGTGTGAAAGTCAAATTAGAAGTTATTTAATTTTGAACTTTCATTCAATTCTTCCAGAGAATTGTGAACCAAGACATCATAACACATTTAAACCAAATATACACTAATAGTACACTTTTTGTTTTACATTGTTACAAAAGATCTGATCATAAAGACATGATGTTATGGTACAACTTGTCAGGGGGGTCTAGATGAGTCTTTCTGGTGGCAGGCAGGTGCTAAGGTGTGTCACAGGAGGCCAGTGAATTACATTGCATTAAACTTTAATTTTAATCAAGGAGCACACTGACACTGGCCAACAAGAAGGCACAACAATTACAGGTCAAGGGGGAAAGCATCACTTACATGGGACAAAGTTCCCTGTTGTCTTGTATGCTCTGTGTAACAATAGCTTTTCCAATTAAAATCTGTGTCTTATACAGTAATGAGCCTGTCACTTACTGTAACACATCCGTGTGTGACTGCATGTCAGAGGTAGCCATATCATTCTGCTAATGTCACACAAGCAAACAATGTTGCTGTGAGATAAAACCCTGACTCTCTAAAGCAAATGTAACAATATGCAAATGCACACATCATTATCATTTATATCCAGTGATGAAGTTTTCATGTGGTAGCAGTTAATAGGTCAAGCCTTCAGTAGTGTCAAACCCTTCCATACTAATTACAGTAAGATAGATGGAGCTGTCATTACGTTGTGTTCAGCCTCATTAGTTACTAGTCATATTAAGTGATTGCTCGTGGTCAGCTAATCTGAGTTGATTATATCAGCATAGACAGAGAACAGGCTGGAGGAGCCTGATGGAGAGGGAGGAGAGAGTGTGTGTCTGTGTGGAGACGTCTGTGTGCGTGTGTGTGTGTG
>NW_023339674.1:5221098-5234939 GCF_004916995.1 Morone saxatilis
GGGGGAGAGCGCTGATATGAAAGCTTCATCCCACACACAGAAGGTGATGCAACACCTCACACACTCTCAAACACCACAAATCTAATGCACTATTCAATGCTACAATACGGTGAGTGTGTGTGTGTGTGTGTGTGTGTGTGTGTGTGTGTGTGTGCTCAACTGAGTGGGTATATTGAGATTTTAAGTTACTCTTTTTTTTCTCCTTAAACACACTCTCACTCTCTCTTCTCTCTCTCCCTCTGACACACACACACACACACCCACACGCCACTCTCAGCTTGGTGATCAGCATAGCAGCATCACCATGACAACAGCTGATGCCGACTGCAGTGTTGGCCTGCAATCAGAGGAGCTCATTGGCTACCATGGGTAATGGTGGTCCAGGTTGTAAACATTTGCATAAGCCCCTCCCACCAATGACATCACCTCAATACAATTTATGATTTATTAAAGAGATGAAACAGTCTTAGGACCTCTCGTTCTCAAATTTAGGAAATTATTGATTAATTTAAAAGAAAGAAAACAACATGATTTAATTTAGAGACAGAGTGATGTGTAACAGCTAATCAGGATCAACCAAAGTGGGAATCAGTAATGGTGCCTTGAAGGTTTATGTTAATGTTTGCAAGTCACTGGTTTTAACCTTCAAATTGCTCCAACATTTATTCCCATAAGGTGTGAATGAAGCACAGGCACGGGAGGACCGGAATAAGCACCGATTCTGTGCAGTTGTGGTGGTTTATACAGAAAAAGGGCTTATGTGTTACCTCTAACATCAGTTTTCCATGGCTCATATAACTATTCATGGTTTCTGAAAATGAATACCATATTCTCCACATTTGTTTTATTCCTCGTCCTGAATTTGGCTGTAAAATAAATGTACGCTCACTGTCAATACTCCCTCCCTTCCCCGCTCTCCTGCACTGAAGCACAGATCAATTACTATGTAGCGATGATGTATAGTTTCTGACTGCAGGAGGTGAAAATTCGCAGTTATGGTGTGAAGATTCCCAAAAATACAACTCCTACTTGAGTTCATTACATACTGCCCACTCAGCAACAGATGAGCTATACAAATAATGTGGCAGAAGCTGTTGTTAAGTTTCATAGTGTACAGATACTTGGCTGCAGTATTTAGCTCAGTAATGCACCTAAATATGACCTTAACTGCCCATCGCACCACCGGAACAACAGATCTAAAGAAAGAGACAGAACAAAAACAGAGGAGCCTACACATGCACGGTGGTATCCCATGAGGCACATGGAGAGTGGAAAGTTTCCTTGGGCAGCAGAAGGATAATGAGCCACTCTTTACAGGAGCGGGGTGTGTGTTGGGGAGAGTAGGTTGAACTCTACTATACATACGCCCTTCGCAGTAAGGGATGAAAGTGTTAATGACGTGGCTCCCACACATTTTCCATTTTAAAACTACCCAATATGTATAAAGTACATTTCCATCCGTCATTGTAACAAAAGCTGCAGATTTGTTGCACACTTTTCACTTGTATAATACCATATGTGCTGAAACACACAGAATTTTCAACACTTCTCCTAACCTTTCTGTTACATGGTGGGGACATCTAAAGAAACTGTACACTGAGACAACTTGCTGCCTCTAATGTTGACACACATAACCAGTCCCGATAAAATAATCAAGTAACTGACTGCAGTATGAGTCTGTTGTGCTGACTTGATGTGTGCTCTTTATGTTGATGGATACATTATTAACCAAGCGAGTAATGTGCATGATATATTCACATTGCCCACTTTGAGCTAACAGACTATCCAATGTCTCTCCTAATCAATCACTAATTCTCTCCTTCAATGTCTTATTCTCTTTATCCATCCCTCCCTCTCTCCAGCTCTGTCAATCCCTCTCTTCCCCCATTTCCTGACCACTAAACACCTCTTTAAGGCTTTTAGAGCTCTGACTTTCATACCTCTGCTGTAGCGCTCATCAATTATACAGAGACAGGGTGGGAGCTACGGGAGAGAGGGCTGATGTTTGTGTCCACAACACAAAAACAATGGAAAAGAAACAAACAAAAACAATGGAGAAGAAAACTCAGGTGACAATACAATCTAAATTATATATGACACTCCTCAGCTGCTAGCTAGGTCCTAAAGCAATGACAATTCTGCATTTTGCTCAGCAGAGATAAGGTACAAAATCCCTTCTGGGCTCTAGTAGGAGATATTCAAACTACAATCAAACAATGTCACTATTGAAAGTCAACACTGGAGTCACTGAAACAGTTGACTGGTGAGCTAATAGCACAAGGCATCAATACTAAGTACCAGAAAGGAAGAGATTTTACAATAAAATGCTTTCCAGTGAGATAAAGTACCGTGTCTGGATTCTTAACATATTCCAGACCTCTAAATGTCACACTCTATACAGCCGAATAATTTAATTAAAGAGTAATGAATGTTTATCTCTGTGTGTGTGTGTGTGTGTGTGTGTGTGTGTGTGTGCACAGGCCGACAATGCACACCTCCCCAGTGTTTGGTTCAACCATCAAAATCTAATCTGGTCATGAACCGGAAGGCGCAGACACAAAAACGTAATGGAAGATTTTTGATTAAGCCTAAAAGGCCAAATCAGCACATCCAAACCACTTCCATCAAATAGTTAAAAAAAAACAGTCCCTCTCGCGGCCAACAGCTGTGTGTGTGTGTGTGTGTGTTCGGTATAATGGCCTATCAGTCATGCAGTAAGTGCCTTAGACAGGAAAATGGCAACACCTTGGGAAAACACTGGCAAATATGATTACTGCAAGGGGGGTGGGAT
Organism: Morone saxatilis; assembly: GCF_004916995.1. Taxonomy (NCBI): domain Eukaryota; kingdom Metazoa; phylum Chordata; class Actinopteri; family Moronidae; genus Morone; species Morone saxatilis. Next base: position 5,223,890 of record NW_023339674.1, read on the forward strand.
AACTTTTTCCACAGGCTGTGCTGTAAATCTGCAGACAACTACGTAAGTGCTGCAGGGTTGAACATTGTGAGTGGTCCCCCATCCACTCAGGAGTTTTAGATTAATAATGCAGGTTTGGATCCAATAGAGGCACTGCTGTATTTGTCATCTGCACCACAAAAAAGTATTTAACCTCTTTTTAATGTGTGTTTATTTTTGAATGTATGCTTGGCTGAGATGGGAAAGTTCATGTATCCTTAAAAGTTTTCAGTGTTTTAAACGTTTGCATGTAAAGTTTTAGAGAGCCGGAGTCTTAGGGAGGGAGAGTACATTTAATTGGGTAATGAAAAGTGAAAACTCACAAGTCCAAAGACCAAATAAATCTTGCAATTGTGTTGACCAGCAGCACAAGTAGAAATTCAGCTGAAGCAGGATGAATACACTGTTAAGAGGAATCCAGTATCGGCAGGTGGAGTTGGGGCGGGACTCAATAATGGCCAATCACATCAGCTCGCAGCAGCAGTTTCCTAATGTGCTGAGATTTCAAGACTAGCTCCTCTTCAGAATGCAGGCCAGGCAAAGCATCCTAAGTATAAGCATCTAATATTAATATTAAGACACCAAACATTCTTCCAAGGCCAGATGGTGTGCATTTTAAAAGCACACTGAAAAAGTGAAACAGACTAAACTTGAAACAAACCTACATAAAAGGATGAAAAGGTGCTTTGGATTAGAGAATGTGAACAGATAAAGGGGACTTTAATGTATTATTGGAATTATGAGAGTGGTAAGGAGAGTTGTCTTGCAGTAAGCTTAAGATAACTTGAAACTGCTGCAGCATCTGTCAACATCAGAAGTGCCTCATGTAACGATCTTCATCAAGTAAGTAGCTCTCCTGCTCTGCTGGGTCCTTCATAGGTTGTTAAGATTGATTTGGATATTAGTGATTTATGCAAGCAGCTGGTGTGATGACTCAGGTTTGTTGACATGGACGCCAATGGTATTTATATGAGTTCTGTCAGCAATACTGCTGCGGGACAAACACTCCCAGTGAATTGGTGCAAATATTTTACCTTTATTTAACAGGTACGCTACAGACACACTCTCCTTTAAATAAAGCTTTATGCGTCATTATTATAGCATATTGTTTGTAATAGTGCCATCATTTTTAGCATTTTTAGTCTCTTTAGCGTTTGAAAATAATGATAATGGTGATGTAATAGCTAGCTGGATTTATACTTGACACAATGGGTTAATAGCAGTCCCACTGTAGATAGCTACAGTGTAGGTTTTGAGTTAAAGCTCAGCATCATATTTCACCCACTGATAGAAGCACTGCGGCACTAGATGGGTGTATCGTTCCTCAGGCCATATTATACTTTAATTATATTCCCGACAGTAACTGCGAACATTCTATCATTTACTTTGTGACATAGAGTGACGGTGGGAAACTCATGTACTTGTAGAACTGTAGTTACATCAAGTTAACTCCTTGTCTCATTGCTGACTATGAGACCACTCCTATGCAATCAAAGTGTACATGTCCTTTCATTTAGTTTTATATGACAATGTTCTTGCTAGATGACCATTACTGAAAAGGAAAAGACTAATGAGTCATTCTTCAACTTCAACTTGTCTTCACTCTTAATCCTCTCAACAAAATTTGTAGGAACAGCCCAAATTGATCAATTACAGTTGCTCTAAGTTAGTAATATCTCTATGGAGGCTGTAGCTGCAGTTATATTTTTGAGGAGGTGCACATCAGCTATGGCGTAGCTACATCTGCTACATGCGCGGGCCTAAAGCTATGTCGCACATATATCGCACAGCATTTGATTCACATTATATTTAAAGGAAATGAAAAGCCACATTATATATAAACACTCCAATATTACCTATGGCTAATTTTGGCAAAATATAACAAAGGAACCTATAAACCTGGGGAGACTGTGACTCCTCTCTCGCCAGGTCAGCCACACACCTTTCCTTCCCATTGTAAGATTTGGATTTCAACTAGGACTTACAAGCTAGTGCCACTGGCCTGCCAAGGTGCAAATGCAATCATCAGCTAAATGATGGCTTTGCCATGGCAACACACCGGCTCTCTGGGTCTCATACACTATGCCAGGGCTCATTTCCATGACAACATTATCAAAAATCTCAACCACAAACAGAGAGCTGCTTCAACTTCAATTTAAAACCTGCCGGCTGCCCCTGACTGCCTCCCAGCTTTGGCTAAGAAACTGAAATTAGAGAATGTTTGCTAATGTAATGATCAGCCCCATGTATGCACACACACACACACATACACACACACACAACACAACACACCGCACACAACACAGGACAAGACAAACACAAAACAAAAACCAGGTTAAGTTACATTCTCCCACCCTGATCCCTACCACCCTCAACATAGCACACACACACACACACACACAGAGGTGTGACGTGTGTGTTAACGGCCAGCATGATCCACAGTCGGTAAAGGGCACTCCTTCTGGAGGAAGAACGTAGGAGTGGCTGCCAGCGAGAGGAGGACGTAGGGAGGGGAGGAGGAGGCGGGAGAGGAGGTTGAGGGAGGACGTGTGGGGAGGTCAGCTCCTCAGAGGACCCCGCTGGCCCCAGTTCTGTTGACTCCTAGCCGCCCTTTGACCACCGGACCCCCCACCACCCCTCGCACTGGGTACAGGGTGTTGTTGCCGGAAATATAGTTATCGTCTCTGCTGTCGCTTTCCCTTAGACGACGATTATAGAGTTCATGTTGTAGCGCTTCTCCACTGTTCTCTCTAGTTTCTCTTCCCTCGTCGCTTCGCTTTCTCTCAAGTCTCAGATGTTGCTGTCCACTCAAATACACAGTCAGCACTTCATTTCTGCTGAAGATTATATTTGTATTGCCTATATTTCTCTTCTCCATTTTTCTCCTATTATTATCTCTTTATTTCCCTTTTCTTCTTCAAGTTCCCTTCAGGAGGTGACGAGAGCAGCTGGCAGATGGAGAGATGAGGGAGGAGGAGTTGAGAGGAGCTGGGAGGAGGAGTAGAAAGTGCAGGGCAGGTAGACAGAGTCTGCTTAGAGTTGGAGCATCAGTTTGGTCTGTCAGGCATCTGTATGTCTCTACCAGTCCAATCCATCTGCCCGTCTCTGTCTTTGTTTCCATCCATCTTGTCCTCATCCTCTTCTCTCTATCCAGGAGAAATGTCCAACACCACATCTTCTGTTTGTCCAAAATCTCTCCTTCAACTCCTTTCCTCTATCTTCAGAGAGAAGACGTGTGAGGGGAAGCGTGGCCAGGCAAGACAGGATATGAGGATTGATTATTTTTAAGGGATTCAACTCTTTCTCTCTGTCTTTTCTCCACCCCAACCTCTTTCCATCCTCGGCTCCCTCTCCTCTCTAGCTCAAGGAGATGACCAGTCAATCTCCTCTGTCACTGTGTTGCTGCTCCCATTAAATATGGAAGGAAGAAGGGAGGGAGGATGTGGCTGTGGACGGAGGAAAAGGGAAGGAGTGGAGGATGCAGGCGAGGAGGAGACATCTGAAGTAGGTGGTCATGGTTGAGATCACTCTGGAACTTCTGGGGTTTCTCCTCCCCTCCCTCCTACAATCTGTGATGTCGCTCCAAGTCTCACTCTTCTTCTGTTCTCTCACTCAGTACATTACATTATTCAGTCTCTCTTTCTCTCCCTTTCTCTTTTTTCAACCCTACCACACCCACCTTCTCTTCTCTTCTTCTCTCTCTCTCTCTCTTCCTTCTCTCCTCCTCTCTCTTTCTTTCAGCAAATTTGTCTTTTCCGTCTTTTATTGGAGCTGCAACCGACGCGCTCTCTCTCTCTCTCTAAACTGGTCAGATAATCCATTACTGGCACAAGCCACACCCTACATTCCAGCCAGCCAATGAACAGCCAATGCTATCAGAGCACCCCCCCTACTCCAAAGACACACACACCACACACACACACCACACACATGCATGCACACCAAAACATACGCAATGATGCCTGTTGCAGGTTGGGGAGGGGGGGGTACGAAAACAGCTGAAATGCCCACAGAAGAAGAAATCTGACATGCTAGAAGTGGCTAGACAGATAACCAAGATAAGTGTGTGTGTGTGTGTGTAGGTGTGTGTAGGTGTGCTGAGGTGTGTGTGTGTGTGGGGGAGAGAGAGAGAGAAGCAAGAGTGAAATAAGAGAGACGTTCACCCAGTTTCACCCAGTAACAACAATTCACACTGAAGCACAGTACCAACAGGTATGCTTCTGATATATATATGTGTGTGTGTGTGTGTGTGTGTGTGTGAGTGTGTGTGTGCGTCAAAGTAAATGCATAAATCAGTTGATAGGTCTGTTGTTTAAACATGTGTGTATGCATATGTATTTGTGTGTATGTGTGTGTGCGAGAGAGAGATCTTCTCCTGAGGGTGTTTCTAGACACTGCAGCACCCAGCTCTCCCACACGCTCGCTCTCTCTCTCATGCAGACACACACACACACACACACACACACACGAACAGACACACAGACACACACAGACATACACGCATAGAGCATGACTCCAGAATGGAAAACAACAGGCTGTTGCTGGGCACCGACTGAGATTAAAGAAAAAGAGAAGACAGGAGAGAGGAGAGGAAAAAGTAGAAAACCAGGCTAGCTAGTGTCCTCACAGCATCCCTCAAGCATGACATTAAGGCCTAGAGGCTTTTAGCATGCACTGAATTAGCTAGTAGCTAGCTTCATCAGGTGGGTAACTCAGACTGGCCTTAGCTGCAATTACTACCTTAAGCTAAACAGCTTTTTCCATCAGCATCCCCCAGCGTCTGAGGTGTACAGTTAGCCTACACAGCCATCGTAGCCTCCCCGAGGATTAGCCACAGGTGGAGCTGGACCCCTGTCTCAGCTTCTTCCTGTGTTTCCTTGGGAACGGTAACTATGGCAACAGCTTTTCAAGTCCTGAAATACACCTGGTACTAGTTGACTAATGTGTTGTTTCCTAAGATCTGGATGGATGTCACTCGGATCTCTTATGATTTTTTTTAAGTTAACATGAAGAAACGTCTCATATGTGACACAGGTAATGAGAGTGATTTTCAGAGCAGTAACTACCACTTAACAATTTGGATATGAAATAGCTACAGCTAAAACCGATACAGTCCTAATGCATTAAATTGCTACTCAGTTATCTTTTGTCACTGAGCTTGGCTGAAAAAAGGCCCTTCCTAAGTCCCGCCCCTTTTTGTTCTGTGAGCCAATAACAGTTGAACAAACCTCAGTCAGAACCTCGGTCAACTTTCTCCTTTCCTTTACTTAGATATGCCATGTGCCGGGCTCATCTATGTTGAAAAGACCAAATTTGGAAGATGGTTAAAAGATAAAAGCGACACATAATAACAAGCTTTAGGATATTGAATATATGCCTTTTAGTTAACTATAAACTATAAAACAACTTATGTGCAGTGTAACAACTATATAGTTGCAGAAAAACACTAATGCAACCTGAGTAACAGCCACAATCAGTAAGGATAGGACAGCAATCAATCAATTGTGTTGCCCGCAGTGTGAAAGCACAGTAAGAAGCTATCATCATAGCTAGCGTAAATTACAACTAGAGTCGTATCATTAGCATCTGCCAGTCACCCTCTACAGTCAGTGTGTCTGCAGCTAGCCACCATAACAAAAAGTACAATACACAGACATGTCAGCTGACACAGCAACAATTCACTGGCCACACTGGCTATATCACAACTAACCCTGCCTTCATAAGACTCTCTCTCTCTTTCACTTTTTCTTTCTCTCTCTGTCTCTCTGTCTCCAGTCAAATGTCAGCCAGTGAATGCCAGCTCTATTAATATTTCAGGACCAATTAAATAAAAGCACACACCATACATGTTTAATGTCCGTCTGCTGAGAGAGCCAACTTTGCCCTCTGATCCTCTACAGGTAGGCCAGGCTAGTGATTGATAGCCTAGCATACAAATGCTTTGTTCACTTTTTTTTTTTTAACAAATGATATCCTCCTTCTGTGCCCTGGCTGCGGTCCCCCCACAGACTGACCCAAAACTTATTTTGGGTCCCAGCTCAGCAGGCTCTAGACAGTCTGACCCTGTTGGTACAGTAACCCAGTAACAATGCAGTCATGTATGTTGGGCCATAATAATAGATTTTAACAGTGACTTGTATATAAGAACTACTAACAATTTATTAGATTAGAAGTATTACAATTTGAAGTATTAACACTTTTCGGTGGCCAACCAAAGCAAAGCAATAACTATCAGCTTTGGGTTGTCAACAGTCATAAAGGGACGCTGAATGCAACTATAAGCACTGTAAATCAGACGCCATGCAGATCTATACTGCGGTCTACTCCAGTGGTTCCTAACCATGTTGGCTCCCCCCCAGCCCTTCCATTAGATCCCTTTCAGATTCTGGAAAGAGCTATGTCAGACTCCTGTGTGGATACTGAGGATATAGAAATATAGACGCAAATCACATCAAAGCACCAGCTCAAGAAGAGGAGAATCCGAATAGGCCACAGCAAATATTAAGCATCTGGGGGTGGGCTGGGTGTTTTTCTTAGCTATGCAGCACAGGTTAGTCTTTGCCCTTTGAGATTTAAAGCAGCAATCAATATTTTTTTTATGGCACTGGATCACATTACTTTGTGTAATGTAATGTCGCTTTACCGACTCTGCCGCCCCCTCAGTTCTACAGAGCTGTATAGGGAGTTTCAGCTCATCGTTATCTTTTCAATCGCAACTTTACCATTTTAAAGTTTTAAAAACCCACTGTGCATTACCTGCTCAGCATAAAACGACAGACAGACACAATTAGCGACTAGCTGGTGAACATAGTGGAGCATTTAGCAGCTGAAGAGCCTGATTTATCCCTCAGGAGTTGATGGAGATCAGACAGAACTAAAAGGAGAGTGAATATTGGATGAACATCCACAAAGTGGCCAGAAGCACAACTGTAAATGAAACAGAACGTCCTGGAAACACAGCACGCATGAGCAGTGTGTGATGGCTGCCTTGCTGAACAGCTGTGGCTTCTGTGATGAAGCGCTGCTGCAGCCACGGTCTGAGACACATGTGAGACTCAGGCGGTGGGGCTGCTCTAACCTGTTAACATGGCAGATGCTCGATTTGTAAACAGGAAACTCAAATTAATTTAATAGGACATAAAGTGATGTCAGTTTCCTCAGCCCTAAAGTGGCCAACGTATTGCAGGTTTAAACACCTGAAATTACCCAGATGAAGTTTGTTCCATATTGTTGTTTTATTAAACATCATAAAAAGACAATCACAATCACACAATCAAGGAGAACTGTTCAAAATGTGTCTATGTCTACTGTCGGTCCTGTGGCCCTCCACACTGAGGCAGACATCTCTATACACTTATGAAACATTACAGTAAGTGCAGTGTAAAGGTCTTACTGACTCCTAATTTCTAATACTGTATCAGCAGGACAGAAAAGAGATTCAATTGAGAGGAGTGACTGGCTGACTGACAGGGTGATTCACATCCACCAACAAATCTGCCTTCTGTCTCTGTCTGTCTCTAATTCTCTCTTCATCCCATCTCTTGCCGCTCCCTGGCCCTCTCTGTCTTTCCTTCCTTCCTAATTATCTGCATTAGCTTAATGACTAAGAGCCACTAAGGTCTGTGAGTGGCCTATGTGTATCTTACTGTTTGTGTGTTATAGAAAGACAAGCATGTGACTTTTTAATGTTTCTCCTCCTTCAGCCTCTGCAGTTCATATACATTTTGTCAGTGGAGTTATTTAGGCAAAGTCAATTATAATGCTGCAGTGTACGCTGCATTTCCTCCTCAGTCTACCATAAACTGTCTAACACATTTGTCAATACTGATAACAATAAGCCTTGCTGTTTCATTTATTGAGCCTCTTTAGCAGTAATAGTTGGTAATGATGATTGCTATTAAACAGTTTAATGAATTCTGTTCAGTCAGATCTTGATTTGTGAAGGCACCACGCAGTATAGTGGAAATTCCTCTGCCTCTACTGCCTCCTGCAGTTTACTAACAGCAACTACATCTAAACTAACTCCACCAGAGGATATGAAAGAGGAAACTGTCTCAGTTCTGTTTCCACTCTTATTTACTTTAATTCTTAAAAATATTATTTTTACAGACTCAGAGATTAACAGAGGTTACAAGACAGCAAACAGCAAACAAAATGGTGGGTAAAGGTTATAAGTTAAAGCCCAAAATAAATGATTTCTGATGTGTTTTGATCTAATTCAGTTCGGAGTATAACTGACTGACCATTACATGCAGGTCTGCTGCTAGTGTAATCGTCCTCATCACATCCATGTCAGAACATGTATGTGTACAGTACAAAAAGACACAAAATGTCACATCAGACAAACATATCAACAATCACAGCATTAGCATGCTTTGTGTACCATGTGTTAACATGGTTCAGAGAGCCAAAATCACAATATACAAGAGCTTTATTGCTGTAGTTAGGTTCTGGCTTCTGGGGGTTAGTGGGGTACAGGACGTCATGGTGAAGTAGATTCATGTTGAATTATTTCGATAAACGCAAAGAGTGAGCATGCTGCTGAACCGGTCTCTTAAAGATGCTGCATGTAGCATTTTTTAAATGTCATGTCATACTGAGCAAATCATTGTAAAATGCTACAAGGTATTTACCATAAATAAGGACACATTGTAGTATACCTCCTTACACTTGTTAATAGTGTTGTTTCTCTAAATGAAACCACAGAGCTTCTTTAAGAGGGTATTATTGTCCCTTCACTCCCAGCTGCCTCCCCTCAAGTTGTGTCTCCTTTCTATAAGAACATAAACATGTTGGAAGTTATTTTCCTTCAGTTTTTCATCCCATGCACCATCTGCCAATGAGACCTCTGGCACTTTTGCTCTATCTGCGCATAGGAAGTGTGTCCTTTTAAGGTTGTCTGTCTTATGAACAATTTATTGATGTTAAAATGCTACATGGAACATCTTAAACGCTTCTGTGAGGTGTTGAGGCACGATGTCCGTCGTTTTAAACCGATGCTAATGCAACAATTCCCACAGATTCAAGAATCTTGGGCAATCGGCAGAACAACACAAGAGAAAAAGATAACTGCATGCTAAAAATAGACGAGAAACAACTGCAAACCAACATCATGTCAAAAATGAACAAAGCTAGGAATGCATGCGACGGGCTCAGACGCGGGGTTACCTGGTAGTAGGCGTGGCTTTGTGAATAGAGGGAGGAGAAAGGCGGGGCTGGGACTTCATTCAGCCTCTCTCCCTCTGGGTGAGGCCACGCCTCGTCATCAAAGGGAACCTCAGGTGATTCTACCTACGATGTACAGACAGAGCTCAGCATGGTGCAACACACACACAAAAAGACATACACACACACACAGTGGCACAGTAATATTTAGGGTGCACTGCAGTCTGATCATTTTACAGGTGACAGTCTGACTGTAACACATAGCTATCTATAATATAATTATTTTTTTGTGGATGCTAACTTAGACAAAGCAAAGGCAGAGACAATGCAGCTGCATGGGACAAAACACACAGTAGACATGTCCACATCTCTTGTCTGTGCAAATAACCAACTATATATTTCGGGTCCCTCGCTCAGGCTTCAGCAGGAGGTCACTGACAATCAAAGACCATTCATTTATCTAACTAATTCAGATAATAATATATTGACCAGTACTGCCTCACAAAGGCAGACAGCAGTAACTACAGTGGAGTTGAGAAAATAAGTTTTAAGGCTACCTATCAAAGTGTGTAACAGCTATAAAAGATTGTAAGATGTTAATTTTACACCTTTATAGGCGACAGATACTGTCTGTGTTTGGACAATCCAAAGGTCATTTAAGCAAGGATAGTCAGTGTTTAGCAGGAGTAAATTATCTGGTGCTATAGTTGGATTTATCTATTGCCTTATATGTGGTATAACAAACGATTGCTGAGACATTGGAGCATCACAATATATTTTTCAGTTACAGGAAACAGGTCGGAAAATGTTAGCTTTAGCTAAGGCAAGCTGTGACTGCCTTAACCTTAACTAGCCAGAGTGTAGTCCTTGCAGTTTGGTTTTGTCGTTACACTAACATTTACATACGCATTTTTTTTTTTAATTACACATTTCTATGGCACAACATTTTTCATACGGTAAAACAGAGGTAAATGTCAGATTACAGTTTTAACTAAATTTTGAGCAAATATTCTGGCTTTGTAGCGCAGAGCAACTGAAGAGGAAGAAATTTTCCGTATACTATTTTTAATAATATATATATATTACATCACAACACAGGATGTTATGCATGGATTATTTATATAATGTATCGAGAAGTAACACTAATGTGCACTTAAGATAAACTACAGAGAGCAACAAGAAGAAAGTTTAAGTGTGTGTAAGTGTGTGTTTCCTGTGTGCGCGCCAAAGAGAGAAGAGAGAGAGACGAGAAGAGAGAGGGGAAAGGGAAGAGAGAGGAAGAGAAGGGTAACATCATACATGGAGAACAAGGTGGCAGATTCCATTCCTGTCATACAGAAACAAGCCAGATGCCAGCACCTGTGATCCACACACCACACAACACACACACAACCACCTACAACACACACACACACACTCACATAAACACAGACACACACCATTTGGGAAGGAAGAGTTCTCAAAATAACCTGAATACCCAAATATACCAGCAGCGACACACACACACACACACACACACACACACACACACACACATTCACCTCAACTCCCACACAATGGTATGTTCAAATAAAGAAAGTAGAAAAAAAGGCGAGGTGAAGCAGGAGAAGAAGTGTATGTTCTGTTGCCATGGCGACCACGGCTTCGTACGATGGATGCAAGCTGTGCCCTTGACAGCATCGCATGGAGAGAGAGTTTTACACACACACACACACACACCACACACACACACACACAAACACACAGGGCAGAATGATCATCATGTGTATTGACTACCCTTTTACAGCACACTGGCCCTTAGACTAAGTAAAATAAGTGCTTATATTAGCCTATCATCATACACACATTAAACACACAAACTAATAAC
>NW_023339674.1:5235039-5244579 GCF_004916995.1 Morone saxatilis
AGGAGAGATCAAGGTTCCAAAGGACTGTATATCCTTTAATTTGAAGGGAAAGTCTGTGATCAGACAAAAGAGTAGCTCTACAACCAAAAAATTAAAAACAGGCCAAACACTGTCCTCCTTAGAAATTCGATTATATACTAATTTGCAACAGCAAATACATTTTGGAAGAAATGTAATGCCTACCCAGATTTACAATTTATCAGCATATAAAAATTGTTTGTGTAAAGTAAAGAATGATTTTTCACGGTTTTGTTCAGGCATTGCAGCACTTTATTAAGGTTGGAAATATTGTGGTGTTGGTGCAGTATAGTCATAGGCAACAGTGACTTGAAGGATGGAGAAGGATGTGTTTACTTATAAATATTTAACTAAAGCAGAAATTTTTTCCTAACCTTGAACAAAGGTGCTTATGTGTCGAAACATAACCACACGTGGATGTGAACTAAAGCAGGCCTTCACCTTGGTACTGTCGTTCCAACGCAAACTAATCAGGCAGCATTGACATTTCCTTCAAACTGGCTCAACAAAATTATTAGTATACTAAAAGGTTGGGACTGGACCATACTCGGCAAATTGAATTAAAGATGACTAACACGCAGACAACAAATCAAAAAGTTGTTATATTCTTCTGTTACCGTGAAGGTTGTTTACAATTATTAATATTTTTGTAAACATGGCAGGGAAACTGGGCTGTCGTTTCAAGGTATAGAATCTGACAATGTGTCCTAAAAGTCTTCAACTATGTATAAATTACCTTAAAATGTAATGAGCTCCAAAAATGCTACACTGTGCCTTCTGAGTAGGTTTCATACGCAGATATATCATAGCCACATTTATAAAGCATTTGTCAACGGCGTTATGGTTGACAATATGGATTGACAGACACGAGATCTTACGAGTGAGCCTGAGCCATGTGTGTGTTGCTAAATCAGAGAAAGACAGGTAGACTGTGTTAGTGCAGCAGATGTTGATGGCGCATATTGACAGTGTCAGTATAATGTGTGAGCCACAATGCGCGTTTATCTGTGTGTGCGGTGCTTGGCAAAGCCACGAGACGGACATCCAGAGTAAGTTAACCGTGAGCGCGTGATGTGTGTGTGAGTGACGTATCATAGACATGTTGAATCTGAGACAAGTGCCTCTCGCCACCTGAAGCTCCGCCTCGCAGGTCACTGCGACGACCCGAGAGATCGTCCTCCCCAGGAGATCGTTCCGTTTTCCCCTCCTCCAATGGTCCAGCCACCTCCCCTCCTTTCTCTCCCTCCAGGTCCCCTTCTCTCGCCTCGCTTCCTCCCTTACTCCCCTTCCCTCCCTTCCCTCCCTTCCCTCTCTCCCCAGGGTCCCTCCGTCCCTCAACTCTCTGGCTACTCCCATTGGGTGCTGATGGCAGGGGTGTTGGTGAAGTTTCGGGGCACCAGGCGACGCCCCTTCCTCTTCTTGATACCGATACTTCTATAGTGAGAGAGAGGGAGGAGGAGGAGAGGAAACCGGGGGAAGGCAGACCAAGAAGTGGAAAAAGAGGATAGAGATGTTTGGGAAGACGAGGTATAGGAAGGTAGGCAGGAAGGAAGAAAAAAAAAGACAGAAGAAGAGAGAAGTTAGTTGAGAAGATTAAGTAAAGCTGGAAAAAGAAGAAAGGATTAGTGCAAAATTGCAGCCAGAATAAAAGAGCACAGTAGAGTGTGTATGTACATGTATGAGTGTGTGTGCGTGCATGCATATGTAATGAGATTTTTTTTATAGTACAGTTTTTCTGTGTACGCACATGGGGTAGTCCAGGTGTACACCCAGCATGGTAGTAATTGTTTCCTGAGCTTCCTGTATTGTACATAAGCGAACGCACAAACACACACAGCCTTAAACACACTCACAGGACTTGAAACAGAAGTTTTTAGGCAAAATGAGACACAAAACTGAATGAGGACAGTGAGCGGGAGACAAGCCTGCCTCAGGGAATTACTGCTTCTTTCTCTCCTCTTCATCTCTCTTTACCTTCATTGTGCCTCTTTCCCTTCCACATCTCCGACTCGCACTACAGTAACGCTCACTGTTTCCTGTCCCTCGTCTCATTCCCCATTCCCACGCACTCTCTCTCGCTTCTCTTCATCTTTTTAAAAAAATCATTTGATGTATTTTTTCTGCTTTACTGGACAGTACAGTGGAGGGAGTTGGTGAAGCTGAGGGAGGGAGGGAGGGACAACGGGTCCTTTTGAATATGTGACATTGTGGTTACATGGTGTGCAACTTAGCCAGCTGAGCAGCTGAGAGGACGGCCTCTGTGTGCACTGAATGCACTCACACTCACTCCTACCAGGAAGCACACTGATGAGGTGGATGCAGGTAAAATGCTTAATCCCTCATTAATGTTACCTTTTAAATGTAATCCAATCAGTAGAGGAGCTACTGATAAAGAGAAGCAAATTAGTTTTGGGAGGATTTTTAAAGCTTCAAGACAAATGGGACGTTGGTTCTGTGATCATATTAACACCAAGATAACTAATAAAGTGAGTTAACACAACCAAATAGAGTCTAGTTACTCATTTAGTATATTTTAGGTTTTGGACTCAGCTTTTTTATAACCCAAGGTTAAAGGCACACTCAACTCCAGGGTGCACTGTGTAAAAATCCCATTTAAAGGATTTGCATGGTAAGAATAGTCACACTTGAACACTTACGTGGCAAGATACACCAGTTGAGAGGCTATTTACATCACAATGTCTACAAGCCGTGAGATATCAAAATAAGTGTAACGACAAGTCAAACAGTAAAGACATGGACATTTGATACATCAGGGAAACCAAGCATTAAAAATAGGGGTGTAAAGAAAATATTGAAAAATATTGTATCGCAGTATTTTGTTCTGTGATTTTGTATCTATTCTCAAAAAGACTACATCAATTTTTGATTTGATTTAAACCCCCTACGCAGATAGCAGTGTTGTAAGCTGAGGGATATGATGTTTGCAGTACCTTGGGCTTTATGCATATGGTGTTCTGTATACTATGACAGTTTACCTAAAATTATATAAAATATAAAAATATATATATAGTAGTATATATCATGATAATTTATGTATCACCAGATTCTTTCTAATACACAGGCTTAGTTAAAATCATTTCTTTCTGTTTGGGTTTGCATTAGCTGGTCTCTTCCTGTATTTATTTTGGGTTCCCTGTAGTTTGTCTACAGTATGTGTCTATGAACTTAAACATAAAATAATTTCTAACTCATGAATGTAATTCAATTTAGCCTGACATATTATATTATACTGTATAACGTAATCTTTTTGCTTAAACCTCTGTGATTTAACAGTTTCATTTTGATTTAATAATAGCTTTAGAGGGAAATTTCCATTACATTTTGGCAAGCCATAATTACATTACAGTATCACTTATTTTTTCTGTCACATACTGGTCAGTGAATCAAGGAGACGTCTTTGATGTAATGTTACTTTAATGTATTATTTAAGACTTCTACCATTAATGAGAGATGTACATGAAAGGGGGGAAGAGGCTGATGAGCTACTTCCTTACAGATAAGAAATGTACAGCTCAGTGTAAGGAAATGTCCTTTAACAACAATATTTTTATACACATTTTATCCGGTTCATTAGTACAGGTCAGGGTAGTGGAGTTTACAGCCTACCCTAAGGCTGCAGGTCAAGTTCAGAAATGCAGTATTTCCGGACTGGGATAAGGTTTAGGTGGAGTTGCCTTATAACGAGCTGAGACGAAGAAAGCAAGGCTAAATTAAACCCCGCTATCACAGAAACACAGCCTGCGGGCTAAGAGAAGAGATAGATTCACCTCCCCTACAGAGAGCCAGACAGTCACACAGTCAGTCCCATTAATATGACATTTGACCTTTTGCTATCTCTCTAGGTAGCCAACAGAAAGCCAGCGTTTGGGTGTATTAATCAAAAACCTGTACTCACACCAATTTGGTGTTTCTAAGTCAATACGACGTCCTAATAAACTACTAAAACAAATGTGCTTGTGTGATTTATCATCCAGCTCCCTCTGGGTCTCAGTATCAGTAACTACACAGCCCACAGTGTTAATTAAACTTCCTTCCCAAGAGAGAAATGTAGATGTTTTGTTCTCAGACTGTTTAAAAAAACACTCTTATTGGTATTTTTTTTTACTTTTCATGAATTATTAAGTGACAAAACTGTAGTATCTGTGATTCAATAGACCAGTTGATTCAAGAAGCGTGATCAATTCAATGAAATGGGCTTAGTGGCTTATCAGAGCAACATCAATGAAACATTAAAGAACTATCATTACATTTGAGCCTAAACTGCAGCTGTCATCTTGGTCAGCAGCAAGATGCAAAAATCTATTCTAGAAATTGTGTTTTGGGGCAGGGAGTGGGCGGTCGCTTTGCACAGGAGAGCACTTCTGTGCAGAACACTATCAGCTAATTCCTGCAAATTCAAATAGACATGGCTGTGTGCGCTCTCCCCCTGCTTCCCCTGCTGCATACTTTAACCTCATTTAGACTGATTGGGAGTAAACACTGCTCTGACAAAATGAACTGATCTGAACCCCTCTCATGACCTTCAGCACATTTCATTTGCTCTCCGCCTCTCGCTCTGATCTTTTGATTCACTGTCGACTCGCTAATTAGTCAGAAATGCCTCAAAATAATCCTGAGAGCAGCATTTGAACAGCCAGGCACTAAGACCCTGAAGAGACCCTGGCTCACACTGTTGTCACAACACTGCTGCTACTGCCCTCTGCACTCACACGCACGCGCATGCACACACACAGACGTAGTCAGCCATAATCCTATATTTGGCGTTTGATTTTCACATGGCACAAGAGCACCTCTGAATGAATTAATGCATGAATGGACAGAGACACCAAATATGTCTGTTTTTACATCACAGTGTGTGTATGTGTGCGTTTCTGCTTGCTCGACTAGCAAGAGCCGAGCACTCCTAATCAGGACTGTGCCTGCAGATAGCCTTCTGAACACACACACACACACACACACACACACACACACACAAACACATGCACACTGTTGCTGTCATGTGTTAGTGTGTCAGCCAGTCTTGCGTAGCCAGAGAAACGTGACTAGATTGGGAGCAGATTCAGCATCCTCGTACATGTCTATGTGTTAGTCTGTATCTGTGTGTGTGTGTGTGTGTGTGTCAGAGTAAAGCCAGGCGTTAGTCACGCTTGGTGAGATATGAAAGAGCAGGGGATCCTCTGCCGTAAGGGACTTCTCACACACACACGTGCCTTCATCTCTATCTCTCTTTCTCTGTATCTTTTCATCCTCTCTTATCCCTCACATCACGCTCTCTCTTGTGCTTTTTTGGCATGAAGTACAAAAGTAATTATTTCCAAGGCAAGAACATCAGAGAACAGCTGATGACCAGATTCAATTAGCAACAATGACAACGTGGTGAATGGTTTAATGACATAAAGTCAGCCAATTACAAAATCAGTGGACACAAAGGAAATCTCACAATCTAAATGATTATGTTTGTGCTTTACTAGCACATTTTCTTTCCCTCTAGAATTAAAATGTACAATACTACAACATTCATTCAGAAATTCTATTTTTCTATCCATCTCACTTTGTCAATTTTGTTTTGTACCCCACAAATCTCTGGGAGTAAATATCCAGTGCATGTTTGGATCCTCTCTGAACATACTGAATACTTTATGGTCATGTAATATAACTGAGTGTTGGAGGGTTACTGAGAAAACAAGCTTATAGTTTATAGTTATAAACTGACCACTTGGACAGGGTATTTGCTGTTTTCAGACAGCTAAAATTCAGACTTTTTAACTTTCAAACTTAACCTGTATCCCCATGGAACTAGAGATCAACAAAATGCTGAAAACTTTGGTTGGAAGTATAAATAGACAAAACAGCAACAGGAAATTAATTATTCAAAAGCAGATGTGATGAAACAAAGTAGCACAACACTGCTGAAAAAGTAAGACATCCAACTATGAACTCTATTTTTAAATGTTTCAATTGAAAGTGTGTCATAAATATCTTCGTTAAATCTAAAGCATGTGATCTAACACCTGAAATATGTTTGTGTAGTGTAGAATTCTTTAAAACATCAGAAAGAGAAAACCTTAAGTGACTTTACCAGGACGTTAGTCAGTAAAGCATCTTCAGTAAAAATACAGGCCTGAGCAGAAATAGAGGAACAGATTCATCTATTTTGAATGTGTTGAAATGTCTGACCTAGTTAAGGTGTGTTTGATTTATCTTTTCAGGCACTTAAACAGCCTCAGCAATGGACACATTGCTGGAAAGGTAAAATGAATGTAGTTCACCCTCATGTATATAAAGTGTACATAAAATGTTCCTGTTTATGTTTACATGTGGTTAAATCCAACTTTACACTGTATGTTCTGTTCTATTCTTATCTATTTCAGCACTATTGTGATTTTGTCATTGACTGCAAGGTATTTTGTGATTCTTATTGTTCCAAAGACAAAATAAAAATAATACTGCATTTCCTCCAATATAACATAGCTTTCCAATATTTAGTAGTTGTAGTCATTACACCAACAAATATGCAATATCATTTCATGTAATTTTTGATGGACTTTTTATGTATATGTAATTATTTTTAGTGGTTACTACATTTTGCTGTATCACTCCAAACCTTTTGTGAAGCTTTATCGCACACTTGAGCGCTAAATAAAATCCTCCACATTGTAGACACTATTATGTACACTGATGAACAGCCTGTCCGGTCAGTTGGATGTGTATAACACAGACACAATGCAAACACTTCATTACATACCGTACCATACATGACACTACAATTTCTCCAGGAACATGCCTGTTGACACAACTCTAGAAGGACATGGAGACATCCACCAAGGTACAGAGAGCTTTAGTAGTAAGTATTTTACCCAACTGAACAATTTGTAAGATTTGTAAAATATATACAAACTGTAATGTTCAGTAACGATACTGACTGTCATTACTGACCCACCTTTTCCTGTTTTTTAAAAAAAATCGGATTTATTTAACTTAACATTGAATATTTGAAGTCTGTCATCCCAGACACTGATTCTGCCATTCAGCATACACTAGTGTCTTTTTTTGCGATGCTATTAGAGCTATACACTTTAATTAAATTGTTACTTTAAATGCGTTAATTTATTTGTGTCAGTGCAAAGTTAACACTTCCTTGTTCAAAAGATTCATGATTGACTGCTAACTGCTGTTAGCTTGATTGACTCCTTGTCTGATACACACGGGTCTATGTTTAAATAGGAACATTTTTCTGCACTATTTTGTCACTAGATTACTTTTAAATATCCAAAGAAAATCATATACACAAATATGCAGCAAAAAATTAACTAGTTAGACATGCTGGTGGAGTTGAATCAAGTATTGCCGTGACTAAAGCCATTCCTCACATACAGAAACATAATAAAGGTGCAATGCTGACATCGCAGAGTCTCAGCATGAGCCCTTTCAACACACGAACTGAAGGAAGTCTGCAAATGGATGATGTGTAGTTAACCAACACGACAATCTCTCAAAAATCTCATCCACAAACTAAAAAGCCCTCAGCAACTTCTAACTATCCTCAGGACCCACCTCCAGCTACAAAACCAGCGACCTTAGACACTCATGTTGACTCTTTCTCTTTCTCTCTCTGTAGCTCCAGCCAGGCAGTTGTCTCTCGGCCTGACTCTATCTAACATGCTGTCATGGTGAGGTGATCTAATAGGACAGAAGTGAAGTCCATACAGTTTATTATGGGCTAACTGCTGAACTGGACAACAGCATAGCCATACATGCCCACATGCACAGTATACACAGTCCAATGGTCCTACTGTATCTTCTCATATCACAGTACTGTACATTAATTTGTCAAAGGAAACTGAACACCCTCCTCTCTGTTTCACCCTCGCTTGATTCATATCAGTGAAATGACACCACTGGTATGACTGCTGACCTAATATAACATCAGTGAACCAGCAAACAAATTGTGCATTTAAAAAATAAATATATTGTCTTTTTCTTTCTTTGTCTGTGACCTTGTTTCTCAAGCTCATGTCCAGTTTTCATTGCGCTATTTAGACAACTTTATAGACCCATTTATGAAGCCATTTTTGTGTTAGCTGTGTGTTTAATGGCTATTCAAAGATGCAGCACAGTGTACCAACAGTTCCTCAACATCAAAGGCACAGTTCCTTAAGCACTTGGGTGGAACTTTAATATTTTATGTGTTGATTTTCCACTCAACAGTTTCAGACTACTTTGCAAGATGATGATTGCCAATTTTAGCCTAAGCTCATTCACTTAACATGGCCCAATGTTATGTAATTAGCAAGCTGGCATACTTGAGTCGTAAGGGATATGGTGATATTAATTTAATAATGGGTCAGGGATGCCAAAGACCCGTCAAGAGGCAACAGTTTTCACATATATAATGGAATAGCTGTGAATTTAAGGCAGTTTCAATTGCAAGAATATGGTTTCCTAGGGAGAGAGATGTGCAGAGGAATCTAACAATTAAACAAAATCAGGGGACACGTAAGACCCATCCGTCAGGTACCCACCCATAGTGCTACATGGTTATCACATATGAACTACTACATAGAGCGTCCAATCAAATTAGCCTTCATGCCCTTGGACTGTGGGAAGAAAACCAGATCACCAGCGCAAACAGGAAGAACATGAAAACTCCACAAGCCCCATCTGGCTGCTGAGTTTGAGTCCAAGATCTTCTTTGCAACAGATCCACTCTATCCACTGCGCCAGTGCGCCACCATCCACTGAGCTACAAAGCTAACCTGCATATAAAAGTGTCAAATAAATGCACATGGATATACTATGGCTGGATATCAAACCTCAGTACTTTTTGGGTACCAAAAACTGTCTGGTAAATAATAAAAAACTTTCCTGAAATTTCCTGAATTCCTGAAACTTATTCTTCAATCAGATGGTTTCTCCATGAGACACTAAGCAATGGAGGTTATAGGAAGTGTTTCCTTAAAATCTCAACATTTTTCTGCCTTCGCTCTGGCTTCTTGGACTGCTTGGTTGGTTCGAAACTTCTGATATTTTATGGCTAACACTATCATCTAACTATCAGCCAAACGGCATAGATGGACACGCTCTCGCTCGCCTCTATATAATCGACGCCTCTGACTGCCTGAGTTGCGCCAGTCCAAGCCAAGTTCTCAATGCTAATGATAATTTATTTAAAAGACCAAGGACATCAAAATGTATTTAATAACTACAAAGAAATTTATATTTAACATTAAGTTACATCAATTCCATAGGTGGCATATTTAGATTTATTTATTTTAAGATTCACACAACTATAACTTAGTGCTAAATTCAAATAAATTAAGCTTCAGATAGCTACAGCAACAGGGCTTATGAAGATGTTGGTGATAAACTGACTGCAGAGTTTGTAATATGAAATCAGACAGCGGAGAACAAACCTGCTTTTCTCTCTCCCTCGTTCTACCTCTCTAACACACACACAGAGTTAGGACCTCTCTGTGACTCTCTCTCTTGCTCTCTCGCTCT
>NW_023339674.1:5244679-5246539 GCF_004916995.1 Morone saxatilis
CTCTCTCACTCTCTCTCTCTCTTGCTTTCTTTCTCCCTAACTGTGTGTGTCTCTCTCTCTCTCTCCCTGGCTTGCTCACTCTCCCTCACTTCGCTCCACTGCCTCCCTTGGCCCGCCTCTCAACAGCAAGATCAATGAGAGACAGAAAAAAAGAAAGAGAAAGAGAAGGAGAGACCTGCACACAGAGGTGGAGGGAGGATTAAAAGTGTGTCGACTCTCGAGTGTCCCCCTATCTCTCTCTCTTTCCACCTCTCTCTCTCTCTCTTTGTACCTGCTGCAGTGATGCTCTGCCTTGTATAGTCATACACCAGTAAACACACACACAAAGAGTGAGGAGCAGGGGGGGTAGGGGTTCAGTATTATGCGGGCTAGGGAAGATTGAATTGACCAAATATAACATTGGTGGAGAGAGAGGGGTAGAGTGACATAAAGAGGGAACGAGTGAGGTAGAGACAATGTTGTTACATCACCCAGAGTCACAAGCCATGATTTACTGGGGTGACTTGTTCAACTGATATTTGAACACACCAACCGCTAGTGTTGTTGAGTTGTTGGCAGGAGCCACTTAAATCACAGGTGACATGGACGCATCATCGGATAGTGGCAGAACATTCCCATTAAACCAGCACCGGGTAACATTAAACATGCACATATCTTGCTCTACCACAACGTCCCATCCCACACTACTAGATGCCACAGATTTGCCCTGTTGGCCAAAATGATGGTGTCTGGCACAGGCACATGACAGGCCTTCATACCAAAAACGAGCTGTTTTTGTTAGCGTATGGAATATGATTTAGAAAGTCCAGTTTGAGTAACAAATCAATCACCAAAACACCCCATAACACTCTGAGACAGGATATTACAGATCCAGAGAGTTACCACAGCTGCAATTATTTATTTTTTTGGCACAGGGGTCAAAAGGTAAAAGGATCACATGCACATTTGTGTTACAAAGTAATTTGTCAGTAATGTGCACTTGCATCTATTTGATTGGCCACTGCAATGCTTTGCCAGATGATGTCACATTGCTTTGAGCAAAGTTCAACTTTTTCACCGGACGACCCTGCATTTATTTTTATTTTTTTTGGGTGGAGCCCTGTGAGTTGGCACCCTGCTGCGTTGCTGGACTGGCCTAATTAAAATAAATGAGAGGGCTGCATTTTTTTACTCAGTCTGAACATGGCCTTAGGTGTGAGTTATTGGCAGGACATCATCTCTGTATCCATTATAAACAGTGATTTCACTATGTTAATCACTGTAATATACAGTACACAACACTGGCTTCTGTTGTCAGCTGTATACTGTAAATAAGTAAAGGTATTTCAGCACTAGAAACATGGACTTTTCATAAAACTATGTCTATGCTAGAAAGACATGAGCAAAGAAAAAAGAAAAAGGTCAAAAATCCTTTAACAACCAGAATGTACTGGGCCGCAAAGGACGAATAAATGCTCCAGCTGGTGGGTGACGTACTGCGAGTTGGCTTTGGCTCGTCCGTTTTCAAGCAGGAAATGCTCCAGCGTATTGTTTTTCCAACCTAATTCAATTTCAACCTTGTCTCATTTGTGGTCTGATATATATAATATATAAATTCATATATACATAACGCTGTTTACCAAGGTACAGTAGCTTTCAAAAATTGTGGGACCCGTGTGAGCGCAGGGGGAGTTGGGAAAATGATGGATGATAGACGCACACAGTATTTTACCTGCAAGTTGGCCGGAGAGGAGAGGAGAGGAGAAGAGAGGATTTATAGGAGATAAAGGGCAGAGGAAGTCAAACAAGTCAAAGCGCACTCTTCAACAGAGGCTCTTGATGCTGACGGCTGGGCCATCTGGACCATCACACACACAGACA
>NW_023339674.1:5246629-5247802 GCF_004916995.1 Morone saxatilis
AACACAGCATGAGAGAGAAGACGACAGAGAGAGGGAAACAATGTGCGAGGAAAAAGCACACGGTGAAGCGAGGGAAAACAAGCAAACAGAGGGTGATTTTAAGGTCACTAATGGCGAATAGGCCGGGAAAAATATTGAAAGATGGAAAAGCGGGGGGAGGAGAGGGAGAGGCAAGTTGCTACTATACAGAGGTCTCTAAAGTAATTTCATAAGTTTACTGATAAAGTAAATCAATCCAAAACCCAAGACTTTGCCTCAAGTTACATTTAAAGCTGGTAATCAGTAATGAGAAATTATTTTTAGAAGGTTTTCCAACTGTACATGGATAAAAGATGTACAGATAACAAGCCTGGAGGAGCCAATTAAGTCTAGAAGTTGATGCAGGTAGACAAGTCATATAAATAATGCAATGGCATGAAAGGTTATTCTGAGCACAGCAGGGTCTTCAAAAACTTCCTTGCGCATACATTTGTACATGTAAAACTTTGTGTGTGTTCTGTGTAATGCATTAAAAATTAATGAGTAATTGATGTATATATCATGTTATAAAGCTTTAAATATCTCTGTACAACAAAATGTCTAGAAAGTATTATTTGGTCATGAGATTTCTAGCAATATTTAATGGTTTGCTGATATTTTTAATGTCTTTGGGTGTAATTTTCTTATTTAAAATCCTCTGAGTTGACTTAATCCAGGTAATCCACAAGATCCTATTTTGTGCGCTTTTTGTTTACGTACAAGTTTAGTGACATTTCCAGCACTCTATGCTCGCTTTAAAGTTTTTGCATTGCACATCCTGAAAAAAAAGACGTCTGAGACTTCTTCCCAGGAGGTTTTTAGAAGAGTAAATGTAAGAGCGCTCATTACATGGATACAGGTTCAAGTGACAATAAGAAAAAGGGGCATATTATTATAAAAATGTTCTGACTTTTCTGACTTTTGTTTTTAGATATTATATAGAAACGTCAAACTGGATTATTCCGGAATAAATGAGGGAGTTATTTTTATGTTTCCAAAGAGTCAGCTGCAGGTCAAGTGCCAGTCTTCCAAAAGTCTTGGCTTGTGTGATCAGCTAGCTGTCCTGAGACCAGCTATATGAGTCCCTCTGTGTTTGGCAAGGAACAGATGGAGGTCCTGCTTATGTGTGTGCATGCCAATGTACACACACACACA
>NW_023339674.1:5247902-5261538 GCF_004916995.1 Morone saxatilis
AGTGAATAACAAACGCTGCTTGAAAAAGAATAGACACACACTCGATTTAAGTGGATTTCATCTGGCATTTTTCACAGCTATGAATCACACACAAGCCCACCAGCTGATCATCATGCGCGAAACAACATTAACAAATCACATAATACATTCATTGTCATGGAGGATAAAGCAGAAACTGAGACAGCAAAGTAACTATATATAACATCTTCTGTCTGGAAGAAAGATTTCAACAAAGAGAGTGATGGTACAGATCAACTGCGCAGATGACGGCAATGAGCATACGTTAATGTAACATCATTCGATTTCTTTTACAAGCGGCAACACGTAACTTTTCCATAGTACACACAGCTTCACACACAACTGCTGTTGCTTACTTTTCTTGATTTACTAGCTGACACAACGGTTGAAAATTCTTATCTTGTGTTTTACTTTCAAATAAGAAATGGGAGGGAAAGCAGGGGGACAGAAACGGGAGGCTTGAACCAGAGAGGCCCCTTAGTATTTCAACACAGAGAATGGAGATAGGGGACAGCCATTTAAGCATCCCGCAACCAATATCGAGTGACAAACTCATGCTCCTTAATCTTGGCTGTTGCCGTCCGATATGCACGGCCTCCATAACTTGGCCACTGCGGCATCGCAGCCACATCCAGAAAAAAAAAAAACCCATATATATAGAAAAAATATTTTTTTCATTCCACAACCAGGGAAAGGACAGCTGATTGTTCAGAGCGCAAACGTCTGCTCAAAACTCGGCTACGTCTTCTACCAAAGACAGGGTGCTAACTGTGACAGCATGGGACCACCACGTTCATGTGCTTTCTAAAAACGTCCTTCCCTCCTGCTCCTCCAGAGAATGATCGGTAATGTCACATAACAAGACAGACAAGAGTCAAGATGACCCACAGTGGGAGCGTTGCACCACTCAAGCAACATACCAGCTCGATAATGAACAGGGAAGGGCGGTTTAGAAAGCATCTGAAGTTGTATCTCCCGAGAGCATTTTACAGGATATAACCACACAGGACACCCACATGCGAAAGGCAGCAAGGCAAACACCTTTCTAGAAACATACAGAAATGCTTCAAATGCACACTTCTGTCACATTTTTGCTATAATGTTGTTTAAAAAAAAACAAAAAAGGAAACATCATGAGCAAACTGCCAAGCCTTGCTTCAGCCATACTCTACAGAGATGTGCAAGGAAGCTGTTATAGTACAAAAGTGCCAGGATTGTGGACAGTGATGAGTGACATCATCAGAGGATCAAAAGCTAAAAAAAAATAAATAAATACATAAAGAGCTGGACGATTAAAAAAGGAGGAGAGCTGAGGAGTCCCATCTGGAGTGATGATGTCACACATGATATTGACAGAAACTTACAAACAGGCAACTTGGTCCAGTCTCAGTGAGGAAGCCCGCATTCGGAGGGCTCTAGCTGACAATCAAACCACCACAAACACCCCGAATCTCAACGCACCAATCACACATTCCAGTAATAACACCCACCTCCCCTTAGGTTTCTCCACTGAGGTCATCTCTTCTTTTACATTTTTACCTTTATCCTGCCTACATACAGATCCTAGTTACCTATGGAGAGATTTATGTACACTGTAGAGCAAACAGGATTCACTCGTCTGAAAAGGTGACAGAAGATCCAGTCTGCTCTACACTGTCTGTTTCTAATGTACTCAATCCATGGAGCCACCATCGGAATCGCCGACCTTTACCACCCGTTCCCGCCCAGCTGGATGGGAGCAGAGCCTGATTTTAGTACTTTCAAAGCAAGGGGATCCACTCCTCTGTTCATGGTGGAACTGAGTGTGACTGGAATATGTCACTGGGCGGGCGGTTTGCTGCTCCACGTTGGCTTGTGGCATTCCTTTGAGGAGGCATGGACCAGTTTTGGAAAGTACTAAAACAGACCTCAGGAGGGGGAGATGAGACGTGGGATGCCTTTAACCTCTGGGGATTCATCAGGAAGGCTACACAACAGTGATGGTTTCAACAGTTGGCGCCGGTAGCAGCACCAAAGGCAGCATTCCCATCCGTCTCGGTCAAACCCTCTCCCCCAGCTCCTTAACATCCGCCTTTTCCCCTCCCCTCCCACCAGACCCAGGTCGGACGATGGCAGCACGCCAACCCAGCTCTTGCCGGCCCCCTGCAGTGTCAGTTCCCGCCCCCAGGATACATGCCCCTCCTCATCCCCTGCCCCAGTCCACCCTGTGCCCATCCTCACGGGGGGAGAGGGGAGAGCACAGGGGCGTATGGGGTCAGCTGGAAGTCAGGATGGAGCTTACTAGAAGTGACGACATAACTAACTTGGGAGATGAAATGGGGGTTACAAGGTCGAGGCTGAGTGGTGGTGAGGTGTAAATGTAAAAAGCACTTTGGAGTGCAGGTTGAATCGATTACCATTAAGTGATGTTGATGTACATGATTGTGTGCTCTTTGTGTTACAGCAAAGACAACACACACTTGTAAAGACCCTAAATGAACGAAATGTGTCTGAGTATGCATGCATGCGTGTGTGTGTATGTATAGATGTTGATGAAGATGCTGGCAGAGGCTGCATGCAAGAGTTTAAAGGTGGTAATGGGGTCCCACCCCTGTACTATGAACCAAAGAAGTAACTGTGTGTGGAGAGGATGGGCGTGTCTCTGGGACGTACCTTCCTGAGCCAGTGAGGCCGTGGAGGAGGCGGCAGCAGCAGAGTTGGTATGCTGCCGGCCCACTATTGGACAGAAATGCTACAGTTGGGAGGGGCTGTGCAAATTAGGCAGATCTATCTCTACGCTGTTCAATCGTGGGCCTAGAAAGCTACAGGGTGTGCTGGCTGCAGCCCAGATACATCACAAGGTTTGATAGAAATGGGCTAAAGCAAAGACGTGCACCCCTGTGGTTTCCTAGGCCCAGGGTTGAAATCATTAGCCATCGACTGACCAATTACTTAGAGGCTGAGAACAAGGCTTCAGCGAAAACAAGTCACTCTCAGTAGACTGAGATAGAAACACAGAATCTTAACAGTCACCTGTTTTTATAACACCACACTTGCCCCCAACATAAAAATATCTCATAAAAGTCTAGGCTTCCCTCTCTCACACATGCAAACGCTCCATGGGCAGCAGAAAAGAGGGACACACACAGAAACACAAGCACACACATACACCCACACACAAACACATACAAATGCATTCATACATCTGGGATTGCCACGGGCGTTCTGGCTCATATGGCTTATAAAAACATAATGTGAGTGTAAAGATAGGATGTCACATTTGCAACATCACTCACCAAATTACTGAACGATATAAAGAAATGAAGAATGAAATAATGTGAGAAAGAAAGAGAGAAAGAAGACAGGAAAAAAAGGGAGGAATGAATGAGATAGAAATAGGAGAGAGAGAGGGAGAGACAGAGACGGAGAGAGAGAAGCAGAGACAGAGGATGCAACATCATGAGCCTAGCAGGCATGCACTACATGTTAACATTAGTAGGTCAGCCAGCACAGAAATAACTACACTGTGTGTATGTGTATGTGTTAACCTCATACGCTCACTACTCGCCATTCGTGGTGGGTTCTTCATTCTACAAACTAACCAATCAAAAAAGACTCCATACATCAGCATTTCAAATATGGTCATGTGATCAGCTTTTACCAGCTGTGTATTCAGTTTACACATGAGTGAATTTTCTTCTATATTTATCTCTTCCTCTCTCTCTCTCTCTCTCTCTCTCTCTAAAATGCTGTGTGAGGACAAACTTGCTCCAGCTGAAGCCTCGCAGCTACAAATATCAACTGTGCAGGAGAAAAGTTTCAGTTTTCTCTAATTAACGGTCATTTGATTAATATTTCATAATAATTCATTCCAAGGGACAAATAGCAAATCTGGAGTTACAGTCTCTGCAGAACAACAATGTTGGCACCCAACGTAGTGGTGTGTTTGTCATACATACAGTGCCACTATGTGGCAAAATACAGACACAGCAGCACCTGCACAATGCTCTCTGAATATTCATTTGAACTCAGTCATGTCTAATATGAACTTATATTTTTTGTTTCAAGTTTTTTCTGACATTGAGAGAGAAAATGTAAGGGCATATAGCATCTTATTATGTTCTTCAAGAGGTCTATATGAGCTGTAGTAAAATAAATATGCATACAAAAACTCTACAATACCGCACTAATACACTGCAGTCTCTCTATATCTGTACATAGAATAGAGTGTATACTGAACATTCATTAAAATATATTTTGTTAAAAATGTGGTTTACCTGATTATTCAATAAAAAATTACCAGAGCAGGGTTATAGCTACATGATGTAAAATACTTTTATGGATGTAAACATTGTGAAAAAAACAGTGTGCCAGCAATCACTTTAGGACAAATAGTATATTTAGGGAAACAGCTTTTCCACTATCAATCATCATCTCAACAAAACAAAACCACAACTGTTGCATTTATACTACTGGCAGCACTACAGAGCAGTAAGGATCACAGTGATTATGTTTTTTTTATTTTTTTGACTCACAATACTCATATAGAATGGCCCGGATCTACTCTCTAAATCCTGACAGGCAAGGTTCATGGAGTCATAGGTTCTAAGCTGTTTATTCATCTCCTCCTGAATAATCAATTGTAAGACTAAAGTGAACTGAAATGAATTCTGTGTATACACAGAGAGACTGTAGGTCAGAGTGTGTGTGTGTGTGTGTGTGGTAGTGTGTGTGTAAATCAGAGATTAGTCATCTGCTTAATGGGATTAGCTGCTCTGGCTGTACTCAGGCATGACATGGGCTGAGCAATTTTATGTTACTGTAGCTTCCTAGGCTGTTAGCTTGACCAGGACAATAGACTGCTGAAAAACAAAGTGACTGAACATGAAGAAGTCACAAAGCAAACAAATTTATGTTCCTGAAAAAACGGGGAAAACCTGTACATCTGCAAACAGATATGAACAACAGCCTACATCAAAAATGACTCCTCTTGTCCATGAGGTTCATCAGCACCATCAGGGTTTTGATATCCTGCTTGTGAACCTTTCCAGACGGGTGATTTCTGTTTTTTTTTTCTCCGATTTTTCGGAGACAAGCTCAGGCCAGTCCTTGCATGCAGAGTTGACCTTTGTAACTAGCCAAGTTGTGCTGATTGTGTCTGGGACCTGATAACGGCTTCCGGATTTGGCTTGGTTTCAGGGATGTGGACTTGGATGGATTTAAGCTGAGTTAGCAGTACTCTAGCTAGCTTTGGGACAGTTTAAGTAAAAAAAAGGGCTTTTCCACTTTGCCACAAAGTGATACTAAAACGTAAAAAAAAAAGCATCACACATAATAGCAGTTCCATTCAGTTATTGTTCCAACCATTGATATCGGATTGTGTGATTAGACACATTTTATACTTTCAGAAATAATAAGCAAGGAGAATACACAAGCAGCTAGCTGGGCTTTGTCACTATAGGGTACATTCATGGCAAGAACCATCAAATAAAAATGCAGTAAGCCACACATGTTGCTATAATTGTTATGATAAGTTATTCTGATTGTCTAGACTTACTCTTATTATAGTTATATTGTCTCCAGGCCTGCATTAAGGTAATTAATTTAACAACAGCGAACTCATTATGATGACCAGCGCCTCACCCCACCTTCACAGGTCAGAGCCTTAAAAATGTTGAATCAACTTGGGTTTTCTGACACATAATAGAATCTTCTGTTAATTAATTAGAAAGAAAATTTGAATATTGAAATATTTTGATTGGAACTATCTCAAATGGATTCACCCATGACCAGGAAGTTAAATCTACCAGTTTTGCAAGCATTTATTTTGGAGACCTGTTTTGTCCATTGTTGTCAATGCTGAGGTAAATGAGTAAATAATGTTCTTTAGTAATTTAATGGAGTGTAGCCTTTGAAGTTGAGAATAGAAGATGTTGGGTATTTCTATCAATACATCCTCCTAAATGTTACACACTGGACATTTAAAGTCATACCCTTCGGCCCTGGACTAATTCCTCTTAATTACTCAGCTCCTCTTGGTTGTTAGCCAGTCTCCGTGATTCCTAGCACCTCTGATACAGTTCTGTGGAAGAATCAGGTATTGGATCACAGCGTTTCCAAAGGATGTGACACATTTCTTGTTCCAAGATGATTTGAGAGGTGCCTATAACACTGATATGGGTGCCAGCAAGACAGGCTTTGGAAACAGGTTGATAATGGCTAAAATACTATGAAAGAGAATGAGGAAGAAAATATAGAATGTGTTTTGCGTGTTATTGTGTTGTTTTGTGCATTTACATAAAGATCATGGGACATGTGTCTTCCATATGTACACATGTAGATACTATACAAACCCACACCTTTGTTTGATTTTAAACAAGCTTTAAAAACAACCAAAACGGTGCATGCAAAAATACTGAGCCAACAATAAAATGCATCAAACTGTATATGATTGTACATACACCACACATTAATACAGTGAGTTGAGTTATCCTCAGTTTCCCTGGCTACCCTCTACCATAACTACAAGACTCAGACGATTTTTCTTAGTTAACGACACCTAAAGCAGCATGTGGGTCAGAGAATAAATTATAAGTAAAGCAAGTGAAGATACATTACATTGATTGAGGATGCAGAGTTGCGATGGTCCATCTTCACATGTATCCCTCGTGCTGGCCCAGTAGGTGTCAGCCCTACTACAGACGCGGCTAACCAAAGACTTACAGACTCCAATTCAGGTGTGAATCCTACAGAGCTGAGAGGGTGTTTAACCTTTTGCTAAAAGTCTCGTGAAGTGAACCTGCGAGCGACCTGTAACAGCAGTCCTACATTGCTGTGTTAGTCCTACTGCAGATACATAGCTCTGGGCTCAATAGTCCCACAGGTGCTTTGGAAGTTCTCTCCCTCGTGTCCGCTCCTCTCATGCCTTCTCCATTGATTAATTTGCGAGCCGTGCCCTCTGCTGACAGTTACACCATAGCGTCAGCTTCACAGTTGCACAGATGAATGGATCGGTGGAATGATGTAGCATGGAGTTTTCTTGCAGCCCCCAATAAAATGAAAAGCTAGTACACACTGTACTTGCTCAAAGACTTCACAGATCTCTCTCCTTCCTTTGCTCTTTGTGTGTCTCTCTCTCATTTTTTTCTTTCTCTTCTCCTCTTTGTCCATCCTAAAATAGCTTCACCTCTGTAAAGTCTATTAGCAGCCTAAGGTAAGCCTCTTACGAGGGACTCTTGCTCTCTTGGAACACGGGAGGCCAGTGACAGTAAGACCAAACAACAATCACACACTGATAAAACCAGGGTAGGGTTTAAGACTAGATATATCAGAGAGGAAAAGAGGATTAGGAAAGATAGAGAATAGAATACTGAGGAAAATTAGAATCCACATACTATATGTGAACCTGCAAACTCCACACAGAAAGCCCCACCCAGCTGCAGGTTTGAGAACCTTCCTACTATCAGGGAACATTGGATTTTTACATTAATGTATGTAACTAAATACATCTCTGATCCACCCAAGGTATATTTTAGATAATAAGGTGTTCTGTTAATTTGTGCATTTTAACCTGGATTTTAAACCTCTCCTTTTTTATGCATTTTTTCTGTTTACCCAGAATGCACATAGTAAAACAGGGTTAGACAGGAAAATTGGAAGAACAAATGAATGAAGCAGGATGAGAGAGGATGTACTGAAACATCCTCTAGCAGTAATCTAGCCACCTTGAGCTCAGGGAACACCCTCTGTTTTTTAATCCATTATCTTGATGAGATAAACGAGATTAACCAGATGAATGTGAGATGGAAACCCTGCAGACTTATTTGAGTGAGTGCGTGAGAAAGTGTGTGTTATGTCTTAGTGATCTAGCACTTTCAATCATTCACCAAATCAAACCAAATTATATTGTAATCTTGGTTGGTAATTTTGGGTCGAATTTGCAGCTTTGCAATAGTTATCCAATGGTAGTGTTTGATGCTTTGTCCTGTCTTAAACTCACAATCAGAGTGCTTGACAACACCTAATAGCTTAGTTCATGAACTGGCTGAAAGACAGTACTCCTTACTAAGAAAGCAGGGTAATCTAGTGGTCAAAGTGTTTGTCCTTAAAGCAGATCAGACAGAATAAGACAGATAAGTCCACAAATAAGCACAGTCAAGACTGAGTCAAAAATTAGGAATAGGGCAGATAGCGGTTGGCAGCAGTGGCAGCAATCCATTCTTTGTAAATTTGCCCCTCAGTGTCCAGAGAAGCTGGGGATCTGCCAGTTACCTTGTAATCAGTGGACAACCCGTTCTATCTCCTGAGCCAACGCTGTCTGTAGTCGTAGGCCATAAAACAGTGTCTAAAAGCCCCAAAGTTAGAATTGTGGGGGCTGCGTCCAACAATTTCTGTAATTATCGCATGTTGTCCCTCTCCAAGACAACAGACTTTTCACACTGCCTTCAGGTGAGGCCATTTGGAACACTTTTGAACACTTTTGCCCTTAGATGAAGTCAGAAGACATACTGTACAAACTAGTTCATTCCAAGCATATTGTGTCCTTTAGGCCTACACAGTATTTGTATTTTGTTCTAATTCAGTTTTTTATCAGTTAATTTATCCACCCATCTTCTTATCATGTGCAGGGCTGGAGTCTAACTCAGCTCACATTGGTTCTACTCCTTTTAAATAGGCCATGCATTTCTGAGCATGCACATATGTGCATAATGTATGTGTTTAATTTTGCCAGCCAGGGTTTTAGCCAAGTATTCTCTCATGCATTGAGACCAGTCAGTCAGTCAACCAATTAATCAGTCAACTATCCACACAGCCAGTCAGATAGCTAGTCTTTTTAAGTGTGTGTCCTATCAACCTAGTTTCCTGTCTCTCAGGGTGTCACATGTTGTCAGACCAACAGCTGAGCAACAGCTCGGCATTCCCATTAGAGTCACTTCACTTGAGTACGTCCTGTTCCTGTAAGATGTCACCTTATACCCTGTTCATTCACAACATGTAACTCCCTAGGTGCACATAGTTTTCCATTGTTTCCAAGCCTGTAGTTTACTGTGAAATGCTTCTGCAAGTCTCAACCTCACTTTTCCATACAAAATCCTGCTATGACAGTACATTATCAGAAACAATCACGTAAGGACATCTCGCACATTCAAAGCTTAGCACCCAATTCACAGACAATTTCAACATTAAAATGAATCACTGTAATGAATGAATGCATGCCGTCACAAGGGACACTGATCGCAAAACCTTGACAATACTGTTTACTCATGCCCTGATCTTTTCCTCTGCTTTACTCTAACCCACTCTCTTTCTGTGTCTCACCTTAGTAGTGAGGATACAGATGCAGTCCATCCTCACCAGTCCGACTGGCAAACTTTTACCGAATCATCCTCAAGGTGCAACTTTCCCGTTCCACCAGTGAGCCGCTTGTTGCTGTTGGTGACATCCTTCTGCTGCCCGCCCGTCTCTGTCTCCTCCTTCTCATCCTCTTCTTTCATACCTAAATCTCTCTCTCCTCCCTTTCTCGTGTCCTCTCCACCTGTCCTTCCATCAGAGCAGCCAGAGAGGACCTCTCCGCTAAAATAGAGGCCGACTCGGAAACATGGCAGATGTCCCGATGCACCTCCACCCGCCCTGTTGTTTTCCAGCTGCTGTCTTCGTTTTATGGCAGCTGGTAGCCACATTTTGACCTCAAAAAGTGCATGGCTCAGAATATGTATCCGTGCACACGCAGAAGGCACTCAGCACACAAAAAACGGACAGGCAAACATGCAGAGACAGGCGTAGGAACGCATACACATGGATGCACAGGCAAACACTCACACAGACAGACATGTGTACACAGACATGATCACACACACAAATACATATACTACTACTACACACACACCACTCTCTGCTGTTTTATCAGGTCAGTCTCTGTTTGGCAGGAGTGGGGGGGGGGTTAGACTGAGTGAACAGTAACAGCGGTATAGCAATGGATGCTCTACTTTCAACTTTGACTGTGGGTATTGGCGAAGTTAAAGCCCCATATGCACCCTGAAGCTTCACACAGAGATGGGAGTTCAGTCCCTCAAGATATTGGACTTTTTCGAGATACAAAACATCACTACAATTGATGTTGGACTTGGAGCTTTCTGTTCTTGTCCTACTCTACTTCTGTCCTGCTCCACCCTCTACTGGCCCTGCACTCATTGTTGGTTCTCTCTCTGGTTTCTCACTGTTGCCAACATAGAGTGAGTATATAGAGCACTGGGTTGTGCTAATGAACATTACTATTGGGTTTCTTCTATAGCCATTTAATACTAGTAATCGCATTTATTAAACGATTCAGAAACGGATAATGAGCAACGCAAATGCAAAAAAAATGTGTTACATTTGATTGAAATTTAACACTTGTGGCAGTAGTCCCTCCTTGTCCGATTGACAAGACAACTAAATGAACCACCCCAGTTTACAATTATTAGTGGATTAATTAATTAGGAACACCTGAGCAGCCCCCAATACACAATCCCTTCCACAATACAAGCAGTATTTAACTGGGAGGACAAATGTTGCCTGATGCACGTACAGCAGTGTACTGAAAACAACTTCAAGCTAAGTAAGCCAGTATCAACACAATTTCCCAAAATGTAGACTATCAGCAACAGATCAAAGCAACGATGTGTACAGTCTCAGCCTGTGGTCAAACAGCCCAAACTACACAAAGCCATCCGATTTTCCATTTCAGCAAGATCAACAAGACAACACCAGTTGCATGAGCCATCTCTGAGCTCACTGTGCTGACTCTCCTGGACAATAAAATGTTATAGAACTGAATTGATTCCCCTTGTCATATTATGTAATGCAATGTAAGCCAACAGACAGTCTGCATAAAACAAGATTTGCCCATCTAATTCAGTTCTCTGCAGCCACCAGCAGCCTTTCAATATACAGGTTAAAGGGATAAAGAGATGACCAGTTTGCCATATATCAAAACCACTCCCATTTCTGAGAAGTGATATGTTAGACATAAAGTAACAGCTCTGGTTTAATTATTTTCAAACCACAAACCAAACCTGATAAGCTCTCCTAGACACAAGGAGATAACGGAGTCTATATTTTCATTTATCAGTTTTCTCTCCAAGACTCAGGAGAGGAAACATAACCTCACTTCTCTTCAAGAATCAGGCAAGCCTACTACCACCCAACTCACCCTCCTTTGAAAAGGAGGCGATATGAATTATACTCTGCTGTTAACTGTGTAGAGATTTCCTGCAGTTTCCTAAGGCATTAATATAAAACAACCACAGATGTCTTACCTTGTTGGGGGTCAGTGGGCTTGTAGCTGGCCTGGGGCTGGATGGACCATGGGTAGGACTAGTGGAGGTGACTTTTACTGGCCCAGGGCTTGTTGGACTAGTAACAGAAATCAAGGAGAGAGGGTGTCTGGAGGTGAACTCGGAAAACTGCCGTGTCTTATTCTGTACTGCTATACTTGACATACGCATACATTTTTATTGTACACACAGTATGGCATTTAATAGCTAATGTAATTTTGTTTTTCTTCTTTTCTATCACTGACAGAATATAAATTGAAAGAGTGAATTAATCAAATATAACAGTTTGATAACATTCTGGAAGTCTGAAAATATACATCAACATGCATCCAACACATTATAAGCAAAGATAAATTCAGTTGAGTCTGTTAAAATGTCAGTTACCATTTGTTAAGTCTGGCTTGCTACAACTTACTGACAATTAAAATGAATGCTCATTTGTTGGACATACCTCAGATGAGGCCCTTTCATCAAAGGCCCTGGTTGAACTGTTGGGCTGCGGCTGCTGAAGGTAAATTTGCCCTGGTTGGGGCTAATTGGACTCGTGCTGGGAGTGGCTTTGCCTATGCCTGGGTCCTTGCTGGTCACAACAGCTGTAGAGATTGTGGTAGCGTCTGTGACCCTGTTAAGACCTGGGCTGGTGGTGGTAAATTTGTCTGGTGTTGGAGACACAAGGCCTTGGATGGTGCTGGAGACGAGGGCTGAGACAGTCACCAGGTTGACTTCTGGTGAGACAGAACAGCTTTGTGAATTTGTGGTGGAGCTTCCTGAAGAAACATCAGAGTTGGTGGCAGTAAGACGTGGTTTTGTTGTTCCATTCAGTGATACTCCAGGAGGTGTTTTTATGGAACCAGTGGGGGTTTCTGCACCATTCACTCTGACTCCAGGAGATGTGGGAGAAGAGGACATAGGAGTGTCTGATGCCGATGATTTGGAGGCCCCAGGCTGGACAGGAGGGAGAGGAGCACGGTACTTGACCTTGGCTGGCTGTGACTGAGGTGTAGTGGACTGTGTTGTAGGGGAAGATGGTTTTCTTGTGGGTGCTCCAGATGGGATTGGAGGGGCAGGGGATTTGATTGACTTGGGTCTGGGGGACAGGGGTTTCGGCTGGAATGATCCTTCAGAAGCTTGGGGGCTCAGGGGACCAGAGGAAGGCTGTGGTTGGGCTGAGAGCTCTGCTGGCAAGTTACAGGGGGCCGGGACGTTCCTTGGACCGTCTGCCTGGTCCACAGAGCACTTGCTGTCTTCAAGGATGGTCAACTCGTAGTACTCCTGAATGTCTGGAAGGAGAAGAGCAGAGATTAGAGCCATGATTAATTATTGAAGTGTTTATTTAGGATTAATAATAATAACTTTATTAATATGGAACAGTTCAAAACTATCATTACGGAGTGGAGACCATTGACAGAAAATGAACCCTACAGTATTTATGGTATAAACATCCTATTACATTTATTTTGACAGATACTGTGATTCATTATTATGCGAGAATTATCATTTTTGCATTGCAAATTGAATTTTCACAAAAAACTAGCCATTAAAATCATCAGAAAAAAGATTTTAGTCCGGACCAAACAAACACGTTTTCTCAAATCTGGAGAACAAGATTTATACAGCAGCACCACAGTACTTCATTATAATGCTTTTTTATTTTTGCCACACATTTTACCTTTGTCAAAACATTACAGCTCTTACGATTTGCATATTGGACTACTCCATATTGTGATTTCGATAATATTTCGATTAATTGTGCAGCCCTACAGTACACTGTAGCTTGCATTCAGATACAATCAAATTGAAGCTGGTCACAAAAAAGGCTCCTTTTTTACTTGAGATAAGTAAAGAAACCAAAGGAAAAACAGCTAATACACTGTTGACCTCTAGTGGCAGCACAGAGATACTACCACTGTGGGACAGTAGTTCCTGAAGTATTCAGGTTTTCCCACTTAAAAGAGGAAATGTTTCTTCCACTGTCAATTCCCTTTTTAAAAGTTAGCATGCTGAGAGAACGTATGAGTGACTGTTAATGATTAATGCTTTCACTTCCCCTTTGCAGAACTGACAATTCTACACTAACTCATACACATGGCTGTGAGCTCAGCCTGCTAACTCACAGTATATTTTATGGGAATACACAGACAGTTGGAGGAGGGTGTGTAAGAAGAAAAGGAGAAGAGTTACGAGTGCAAAGAAGAATTTAACAGTATAATGTATAAAAACACCAAAAAAAACATCAAGGATGGAAATTAGACTGTGCAGTAACATCACGCAGTCACACCCAAGGATGTAGAGTATATTAAAACAAATATAATAAAATTACGTGA
>NW_023339674.1:5261553-5265282 GCF_004916995.1 Morone saxatilis
AGATGAAGTCAAAGGTCTTAACACAAGACGTCAAGGACTAATTACACCAGAGACAGTGAAGGTCAAAGTCACAAACAGGAACTCAGCCTCATGTTTAGTGAACAGCGCAAACACATGTGCATACACGCATACAGACAAAACAGAAAAAGGAGTGTTAAGACCTAAAGGTGTGGGCGTGACACAAAGCAGGTAGGGCCAGCGACTGAGAACCCGTTTGTTGTCATGCACATATCCACACAAACACACACACACACACGTGCCTGGTGTTTTCCTTAAGCAACAGTTCTCCACAAGCAGAACTAACCAGTTATACACAGACTGTTAACTCCTAGGAGGAATTTAGACTTCCTACACATTCTTTAAATTTGAGCGTACTTTCTACAATGGGCCCTGTGTTTCCTGTGACAGGCCACATCACGCCTACATCTTCAGTCATGTGACAGTCCAACATCTTGCAGACACTGTGAAAACAGTGCTCTTCTCTTTTTCTTATCATCAGTGTAGCCTTCTGTCTGCTGGCCTACTAGCCTACTGTTTAACTTTCTCATCTTTGTTTGAACAAAAGCACACACACAGCACACACAATTCCTGTCTTTAAGCCTTCATTGTATACTGCACTGCTCCATCTGTGTTTAATCATCAGCACTCACAAAATGCAAGACAAACAAACAGATGATGAACTTATTGTGATGAGCAGCACAAGTACCAAGCTGAAGGATCAGTTCACCAAAATCACAAAAAACGTTGGCATCTAGCCATACAGACAGTTTTTTGCCAATGTTCTGAGATAATATAATCCAATATATATTTGAAAAACTGCTTACTAATACTAATTCTCATGAACAAAGGAATTTAAACCTCTGTACCCCTATTAGAGGAGAACATTTGTTACATAACACCTTGATCTCTGGTAATATATGTAAAATGTGGCCTAGGGCAGGAAAATATGCAATACATGCATAAAGCTTAAGATGCCTTAAAAGATATTTCATACCGAACACAAAATAGTGCAAACAAAGCTTAATTTCAAAAGGGCCATCCTTAATCTGCATTCACACTGTGAATAATCCTTTCATCTCCTACAGATGTCAAATCCAAGCAAATGATGTGAGGGTCAACAGGCCAATATCCAAGGTTCAACATCGACACGCTGTAAACCCAGGTATAAACTGTGTGGATATATGAACAAACAAACAGATATCCTTACCAAGCAGAGCGTTAAAAAGCTGACTTTGGAAGACATTGATGACTCTGTCCAGGGACTGCTGCAGCTGGTGGTCTTCCTCAACAAGGCCCTGTTTGGTCCGGCTCTGGTTCTGCTGTCTCTGGTCAAGCTTGGCCCGGTACTGCTGGAGAAGCTCCAGGGCGCGCTGAGCATCTAAATATAAAACACACAAGTAAATAACAATAACCTTTTATCCCCATAACTAATGAGAGAAAGGGAAAGACTAAATTCTCCAGGCACTCTTAAGTAGAGAAAGGAGATTAAGTACTCTACATTAAAAGCCTATACTTAATTGAGGATTACTATGGTTAAAAAAACACTTGACTGGTTCGGTCCTCACAGAGTCTTCATTAGGGTGAAATTAATAAAAGACAGATTAATAACAAATAGCTTCCTATAGTAAGTGTGGACACAGGTGTTAATCTGTCAATAGGCTTTTTAAAATACCTAATTTCCTTGTTCTATAAGAGTGGCAGACTAATGTTTTCTCTCCCTTGCTGTCTCAACTACTGCCAGTTTTCAGTGTTTGACATCAATGTGAAATTGCAAACTTGACAGCAGCTAAAAGGTTAAGTATATAAGGCCTCCATTTAGTACTTCACAAGGATGTAACAACTGTTTTCTTTAGAAAGGTGGATCGAGGTGCAGATTTGTTACTAAAGTAAAGGTAGTAATACCACAGTGTAGAAATACTCTGTTACAGGTGAAAGTCCCACACTAAAATGTTTACTTCAGTAAGAGTTCAAAAGTACTAACATCGAAATATACTCATTATGCAGAATGGCCCACTTCAGAATAATAATATTGGATTATAGATCACTGAGTATCTGTAATGTTGATAATGGTAAAGATGGAGCTAATTATAACTACAGTGTGTACTTTAATGTATAATAATGCATCATAATTTATCAGTTGATCACATTTTGCATTAATAATCTGAATCTGCAAAGTCTAGTAACTAAAGCTTTCGGTTCAAGTACAGTGCTTGAGTAAATGTAAAAACTCCTATTAAGTTTTATTACCAGGGCTTTATCTATCTGATGCAGGAGGGTATGAGGGCAATAGAGTTCATGGGGCAAAAGGAAGGCTGCGGACTGCATTCCAGGCTGCATGGCAATCTGAACAGCTGATTAAACCGGAAACACTGACAGACAGACTTTAAGACCTCAAACTCAGGCCAAGTGTCAGTGTTCATTCATATAATGCCGCTTTCTAGCAGTGAAAGATGTCGAGCCAAACCGCATTCAAAATAATCCCTATTTATTGATTATTTACGTATAAGCACATACATCAAGCAGAGCATGTTTTCAGATATTAATCAGCTGCACTTTCATACCACTTCAATACGGCATGCAATAAACATTACGCAGTCACAAAATCTTGAGCTCAATTCCCTCCATTTATGCGTTTTAGTGCATACTAGCAGACCGTATACAAGTAAAAGCGGATGAAAATGAAAATAAAATGCCGTTTGGTGTATAAATTGTTAGCCGAATTTACCGCAATGTGTGAATAATTACTAAAAGCTTGTAAATTATGCTCCATAAATTGGATTCCCACACCAGTAAACAATTCAGCGTTAAATCGCGGGTGTTTTAGACAAAGTTCCGTGCTCTGTTAACTTAACACGCTAGAGAAGAGCGCCTCTGTGAGCTATTAGAAAGGCAGCCTTTCGGAGGGGTTAAAACTGATGTCAATATCGTTTCTTTAACTAAATGAATGATATGCAGGGGGGATAAACAGGATATAAAGACAGAAAATGATAAAAAAAACAAAAAAACATTTTACTTTACCTTTCTGTCGCACAGGCATGTTGACGCGCACAAGTCCTCCTCCCCCTCGGGTGTGTGCGTGTGACTGTGTGTGTGTGTGTGTCGCCGTGTATCTGTTATTACAGATGTGAGCGTTTGTCCCGGGACAGCCTGCCTCCAAAGTGGGACACCAACACTGACACCACGACAGTCCACAGCAACCTCATCAAAATAAATAAACTCTATGAAGTGTTTGAAAGTCAAAGAAACCCGGCGGAGAAGAGAGAAACTGTCAACCGTGGACTTGGTACCCAGAGCTTGTGTGTGTTTTCTCTCTCTCACCCTCTCTCTCTCCTTCTCTCAAGGTGCCATTAAAGAAATCCCCAATTACTCCTAATAATGATGTAATCAAGCATGGCTGACGTGCCAGCGAGCTTTAATTAAGTTATTAATTAGCTGAATAATGGGGTTTTTATTCACCGACACAGACGCCAGAGTCTCCCACGGCAAGAAGGTGTGTGTGTGTGTGTGTGTGTAGGTGAGCCATTACAAGATGTGTGTGTGTGGGCAACACAAACCAAACAGAGAAGAGTGTGTGGGTGAGCAGATGACGTAACTGTCAGAGAGGAAGAAGGAGAGATAATGAACAAAATGTTTCACTCTGCCAATAAAAACACGTGTTTTGGTATAAAAGAGATTTTTTTCCATTGGTTCATGAAAGACAAACACACAGATTAAGTCATTTACCAGATC
>NW_023339674.1:5265382-5281568 GCF_004916995.1 Morone saxatilis
CAATTGAAATGTCACAAGTGTAATCCCACTGGCTTTTCGGGCAGGCCCATCCCTGTCTGAGTTTTGTGGTATTATCATGGTAAACAGTTTTATTGTGTTGAGTAGATTGAAGCTTCTCTATCCCAGGCTTGTCCCTACTGTATCTCTTTTAGCCTAGATCCATGTCAATTACCAGGGCCGAGTTTACCCACAACAAAGCCTCTTAGCTTTTATTCAAAGTGAAAAGATCCCAAAAAGTCCCCAATATGAGTATCGCTATCAGACCTTTTGGTTAAGTAAGTGGCACAGCAGTAAGTCAATGCCAAATACATTAACATTTAACACATTTAAGATTGGTTATGTAATAGCTTTTATATTCAAATTTTATCAATATGTAAAAGGTCAATGTCAGTGCCACTTTAAATCAATACTCCCACTTAGGCTACATCTCAGCTCACACTGCAGTCACAAGTGTCCCAAATCAGATTTACTTTGGTTCATATGTGACTCAGATCTGTTTTTTATGACAAATCACATTAAATATGATCTTTTTAAATCTGATTTGGGCCACTTTCATATGTGGTTCAAATCAGAAGTTTTTAAAAATGTGTCCTCAGTGTCCTCTCGATTGACATTAATCATGTGGGTCATTTTATGACTGTGACCTGTTCACACTGGTATATGATAGGGGCTGCATTTAAGAAATAACATGAACAGCCAAACAAAAAAAATCTGATCTGAGCAATAAATCATAATTGAGCGCTAAGGCTTGCAGTGTGAATGTAGCCTTGGAAACCACGGGAAGCACAGGAGCTAACACAAGCTTTGTCTCCCCAAAACAATAAGCTATCAGCAAGTGACTGATGCAGAATGTCAAATATTTAGGAAGCCAAAGGGAGAGCTGGTTTGTTTTGGGGTCTATAAAACACTTAATGTTACTTAATGTACTAACATTACTGTCAGTTGTGTGAAAATGTGTCTACAATTTACCACTAAACCTGGCTATATGTTCAGGTCTGCAATTAGCATCTCTTTGCCAACACATACTTAAAGTGTAGGTAAAACATGATACAGTTAGATAAAATAAATTATATTTTATATGTGAATAAGATCTGTTTGGGAGATTGGGGAAGTTAACGATTTAACTACAAAATTAGACAATAAATTGCTACCAATGATTTCCTGTGTCCTGTCCAGTATGTGGTTTATTAGGTTGTTTATCTGGTTGTTTCAGAACTGTATATAAGATCATATAAAAACCACAAATAACTGCTTTGCCTATAAGTATAAGAGTGGCCAGTAGAAGTTGGCTAATGTTTTGTTTGCCTACAATCACTCAACATAAAGTAGTGTTAAGCTTACGTGAGCTAACTGGGGGCTAAAAGTCAGCATCTCTGTTTTAATCTAGATTAAAAAATATTTGACAAATGGGCCAATAAACTAAAACATATGAAGTATTTCTTCAAAGAAAGAGTCTCACATTTTGAATTATATTATTATTACTGTCCCCACTACATTAGGGCTCATCTGGGTTTCGTTCTGAATAAGGAAGGAGTGTGGAAGCTGGAAACTTAAGAATAACTGTTAGTTTATAATTATATTTTTATAATGAGGTTAAAAATACACAAAATACAACCTGTGGACTAAATAAGACACCTTTGTAGTTGTTGGAAGCCAGGTTGTTCCACTTTTGATGGCTAACTGTTTCTCTCTACTTCCATCCTCGTGCTAAGCTAGGCTAAATACATCCCAAGCCTATCTGTGCACTGGACCAACAAAGAGGAAAATGGTATTGATCTTCTCTGCAAACAAGTCGACCTGCGTAATTGTGGGAGTGTACTTTTTATAGTCTTTGTCTCACTGACACCAGTCTTTTTGGCACAGGATTCATTTGCAAAAACAAACATCTCCATTTTTTTATTTTCCTAAATATTCTTTTTTTATGCAATAATATCAATAAAACTGCTGTTGGGAGTTTATGATAAGACATGTAACTTTTTTTAATTTTCATGAATTATGTTTTTTATTGTGACCTCAGGGGAATAACTTCTTGAAAACTCTAGTTGGTTCATTAATTTTAAGAATTGCATCTTTTCTATTTTTCCAAATTAACTTATAATTTTGTGTCACAGGCCGGTCAGCAGTGACTGACCTTTGGCAGTAGAGATGCTGACGTTTGTCAGAGTAAAAAGACAGAGAGACAAAATTAGAAATGCATTATAAAGTTGCTGCAGGACACATGTTAGCCCTGCATGTTGGACACAATACACTGTATGTAGACTCCTGACTGACGTTTTCTCTGCATACACACATACGCAGGCAGCAGCTGAATGCAGGTCATGGACTCAGTCTCTGGTATTGATATCGATCAGGTCACAAGACCTTATTGACAGCTTTGGTGGGTGCACAAAAACTCTCGCTCTGTATCTCTTACACACATAAAACACTCACACACACTGATACCAGCATAACATATTAGTCAGCGTGGGGGGAGATTTATGCATGATTGTATGAGTGGGTTTGGTCAGTCAGCACACAGAAGTATCTTTTTGTCCAAAGCAGTGAGTAAAAAGACAGAGTAAAAAGGAAAGAGAACAAAAGGACATCATTCTGCTTTCATCAATGAGTGTGTTAGTGCGTGTGTGCATGTGTGTGTATACTATTACCCTCTATTGTTAATTGTCGGCCCGTACCACAGTAAGCAGAGTTGTTCTACAGAGGGCACTAATGCTGGGAGAACAGTGGGGAATGGTACAAGACAGACAAAGGGAAGAATATTTAGCCAATGATACTTTTCTTATACAGTCATGCAGTATACCACAATGTAGTGGTAATGCAGTTAGTGAGTGATTAACAGAGGTAGAAGAAGAACTCAAATCCTTTATGTAAGTAAGTAGCAATAACAATAATAATACTCCATTTTGAGTAAAGTCATGCATGCTAGTAAAACACAGAAGTGGCAGCACATTGTAGGCCTACAGTACGTGTGTTAGGCCTGCGGGTATATTAGTACAAGTACTAATGGCCGTGGAAAATACTAATTTCTGATTGGTTGGGAGGTGTATGTATCCATAGCAACATGACTCAGTTTCTACATTGCTGCTAACTCCTATCTCTCACTTGTGAAACACACTTAGCCATGGGTTAAACTAACAAGCAATAAACAGAAAGTGGGTCATTAGCTTGTTAGATAATTATGTGAACGTTACAGCTTCTATTTTTTTTGCCTCTGTTAAGTAATGACAGTAAACTGTAATACATGTGTTAAGGTGTCCTGATACGGCTTCCTTTCACTTCCTTAAGTTAAGCAAACGTATTAGAATAGACATTTGTTTAACCTAACTCAAAACTGATAAATAACAGACTAACTTTGCTATATTTTAGATATAGGCTATGAATGAACAAAGCACTGGATTTTCCTAACTGGCCCCAAAATGGACTAATCATTTAATTACCTTGTCATTAATGCCCATTAATGGATTATAAGGTTCCGAATAAATTAAACGCTGAGCACAGTGGGTGTAGACAAGTTCAGAGGTCATAGAAGTCAAGTTGCTAGAGAGCAGTAAGCGTCATGTTTGTCAGTTACATGTGCTGTGCAAAATCCAGTAGGATTTTTATAAATTATACTCACCACAATGGATTAAACGATTTCCTTGAGCTACTGAAAAATACAAACACTGACATGGTTTACCTCAATTCTGTGAGGCAGCTTAACAAACTCAGTCGTCCCTCTGTGATCCACAACTCAGATAAGTGTCAAGAAGAGATGAGATGGACGGATAGAGAGGGATGAAGAAGAGTCAGGCTGTTAGACTAATGGACAGAGAAACAAAGGAGCATCTGCCGAGAAGATAAGAGGCTCTACTGAGTTTAATCTGCAGAGCAGATCTGCAGAGGAAACTGAAATCTCCCACAGACCTGCTGAGGTGGTCTTCATCACTCTCTCCTCTTTCCTTTCTTTATCTCTCGCTTACTTACTTTCTAGCCATCCTACTTTTT
Source organism: Morone saxatilis (assembly GCF_004916995.1). Lineage (NCBI taxonomy): Eukaryota > Metazoa > Chordata > Actinopteri > Moronidae > Morone > Morone saxatilis. The sequence goes on from NW_023339674.1 coordinate 5,269,364, forward strand.
CCCTGTTTGTTCTTTCCCTCCATCTCATTTTTATTCTTGTTCCTTTCCTTTACCCCTTTCTCCTCCTTCTGCCTTTTTCTTCCTCCCTTTAATCCTTTGCTTCCTCCGTTTCTTTATTTCCCATCTTGTTTTGGCTCCTGCCTTGCCTGTTTTCATTATTCATCCCCATATCTCCTTACATGCTCCTTAGCCCTTTATATCTTCTTAACTTTCTTCCTATTTTCATCAACTAATTTTTGCCATCCCCCTTTTCTTTTGTCTGTTCTTGAATTTCCCTCGGGATAAATCAAGTATCTATCTATCTATTTATCCCCTTTTTCTCCCTTCATCTTTCTCTTTCTACAGTAATAAAGTAGGAAAGAGGAGTAGAAGGAGAGATATCCCTCTCTTCTGCCCTCCTAAAGACAGAGCTCAGTGCACCAGGAGGAACCCAGATTACCAATAGTGACATTTTTATTATTTGTACAATAGAGACTTTAGTACATTATTCAAAACACTTCTTATATACTGAAAAAATGGTACGTCCCAAAGCCCAAAATGGCTCTAGTATAATCGCTGCACAGCATTTTTTCAATTTTATACATATATTATTTTTTGTAAAAACTGTATCTTAAATAGTATGTACAGATAGCGTCTGCAAAATGCATTCTAAACACATGATATATATTATATATACTTCTGCAATTACATTTCTCCGCATTAATACTCAAACTTAAAACTGGAAGGATTTCAACTTGCATGTGCAAATAAATAAAGAAATAAATAGTTCTGTTAAATCGTCACTAAAATTTGTCCAACTTATAACTCGACAGCAGTTCTCTCTTCGGAGGTCAAAGTACTTTTTGTCACACAACAGAAGAAGCAGCATTCAAGTTGGGTAGGTGTAGGTACTGCAGAAAGCATGAGTACATTCACAATCAATATGAGTCATTTTAAATTGGATTTCATTCACAGCTATGTACAGTGACACCGTCCTCAGCATTTGTTCAGCTCTTATGTAGTTTAAACACATAGAAAATGACTTTTTTTTGTAGTCATATACATATATATATAATATATATTTGTATAACACAAATTCACAATTACAGTAGAAATACATTTTATACAGTTTTGGATAGTACATGTGTAGGTCTCCAAGTCATACTGTGCGTACTTCCATCCATAACTTTGTTATAAGTGTCATTATTATAAAATATCACAATTTTTGAGCAAAGCTAAGGTATATCAATATATTTAGAAAGAATTACCTGAAACATGTAGTAAAAAATAATTATATTATCAAACCTTTTTCTCTGTTCTCATCACAATATCTTTGATATTTCAAACTCTAAATAGGGTTGGGTGGGTGCCTGTGGTTAAGATCTCTCAACCACAAGACTAAACTGTGCCATTTTGTGTCCTTCATATTGAATTAACTAAATTCTAATGCTTATTAAGAGGGTTGACACAAAATGGGCACAGGATGACACTGTCATGTCAAGTAAAAGCAAAGGACAGTGAAGGATGTTGTTTTGCTCTGGATGAAACATCAGATGTTATACAGAACAGAACAAAACTCCCTGTCATGAGATGTCTTCAAGACACGTGTTGCATTTACACGAAGACAGAAAATGAAACTCTTCACTCTTTTTCTGTGGTTACTTCTGTCATGTCAATACAATTTCTGAAGCATGACCATGACGGTCAGATTTGACTGTATGACCACAGTTTCTACATCTGAGTCATTCGACATTACTTTGTTTCCCTGCTCCTTTAAATGTCATATTCCAAACACTTCCTGACCCTATCTACATATAATTTTCAACGTTCACCAACAGAGTTGGCAAATCTAAATTTCCATGTACACCTAGAGTCAATTAGCATCTCCTCAGGTTACAAAAGTTCCACTGAAATTTCAAGTGTAGCCACACAGCCTCAGATAATTTCCTGATTGTCTAAAAAGGGAAAATGTGATTCACTACAGATTTACCCATTAAGACACTTTAAACTGTGTGTTATACCTTATTGATTCTTGTAGGGACATTCTCTTTTCTCTTGTTGCTTTCTACATGGAGGCCAGAGGTCAGGACCCTCACCAAATGTTAAAACCAGTTTCCCTACACGCTGCTGCTTTCACTGTATGCAGATCAGATCTGGGCCACAAAGGGGTAAAAGCTCTAAAGTTTTAGGCCTGTTTAAATACAACCAGGGAGGGAAAAAGGGTCCATATGGCACCAACTATAGAACATCAGTCTCACTGAAACTCAGTGGTATAATACATCTAGAGTCTTCTACAGAGTAGTGAACTCTAGAAGCCAACAGAAAATGGCTGGCTGACAGTGACCAATGGTATGAGAGCATGCTGTGACTTTATCATACAACTCAAACAGCTAAAAAGGGATGTAACACTGCAGTAACAATACTAGAAAACAGGACCACAAAATGTGATATGGCACAGATATTATGAGTAATGTTACAATGTCTGTGTGTGTGATTGGTTTTACAATAGCAGTTGAAATTTAAAATCAGGCTAGAATATAGACAGGGCTTTATTAGGCAATAGTGCACAGAGCACCATTGCATATGCGTTGTGTATGGGGGCACATACATCTACTGTATATGTGTGTTTGCCTGGTAGTTCATGTGCATGGCAGTGTGTGTAAACATTAGCATGACTTGCTCGATAGATGGCACTGCAGGACAAGTTAGGCTCTGCTGAAAATCTCAGTGGGCCGAGCCTCAGAAATATTGCTTTAGCTCTTTTCAGCACAGCTGTGCAAGCAACTGTTTTTAAAACAAAAAAAACAAGTAGCAGTGATGAACTATGAACAGTGTTTTCTTTACAGAAAGAAAAAAAAAATCAGTGGTATACTTTAGAAAATTGTCCATTTGGAGAAATAATCCCTGTATGTTCATAAGAGAGAATTCAGAATGTGGTTTATCAACAATATTTATATCAATCATAAACTTTTAGAGCTGTCTGTCCAGGCCCCAAGGAGAGTGCAGCTCTAGAAAGCTGCAGCTCTATATATGTACACAAGGCAGAAAGTCTTACGTTTACAATTTCTATACACTGGAGGCAATAATACCTGCAGAACACAACATAAGACAGCAAAAAGTAATAAAACAAAAGACACTGAAAGAAAGAGAAGAACAGAAAATAAAATAAGAGAACAGATTAGAAGACAACAAAAAATTAATCAGAAGAGAACTGGACAAAGCAAAGAAGAACAATGAAGAACGCTGAATGTAAAATATGTGCTACACCAAACAAAATATTAAAGATCTATCATGGACAGCAAAATAAAAAGGCAGTGGAGAAAAGCAAAAATATCCCAGAACCCTAACTAACAGAAACAAACTATTTAGACTGGCCAATAAGATGACTGCCTAATTAACAAACCAACCACAAAATCCAAACTGCAGCAGCCCTGTAGGAACTCAAAGCGTAGAGTCCTCTTGTGGTCCGTCCAATCGTCGATCAGGTCCCTGACCGCCGGTGGACAGAAGAGCCGATATGTTTCCTATGGTACATTTGGCACTAGTATTTGCCTTTGGTCCAGCAATAGGCAAATAAATGTCTGTGTGTTCCCCTAAAAAGGTAAAAAAGGCGGCTCATTTCTCAGTTCCACAAGCCTCCAGCGGAGGGCAGGTGGGGTGGCGTGGGATGGCGATGAGCAGAGTAGAGAAGCGTTGTTGTGTTTGTTTGTTTGTTTGTTATAAAACTATTTTTAGCGCGTGCTGCTGTCTCTCAGAACCATCAAGTCCACCGTCCGCTGGAAACTCTTCAGCAGAGAGACGGCTGTCTCGTGCTCCATGTGTAAAAAACTATGTCCGTTAGCCTGCAAGGCAAACACGCAGCACAGTCAACAGCATGTGTGTGTGCATGTATGTATAGAGGTATGTGTGCTGCAGTATTTCCATACATACGTCTATGTGTGTGTGCATGTGTGTGTGTGTGGGTGGGTGTGTGTGGAAGGATGGAGGGTCACTGCCATCATTATCTCAGTAACACATCACTGTTGGGGAAAAGAGAGAGAAGAGGAGGAGCTACACAGTCATGCTGTAGAGAGAGAAGGGGTAAAGACAAAAAAGGGCTTTTAGATGAGTTCATCCAGCTAAACTGTACATCTGTGGAGAGAATATGAAGGGGAGGAGAGAGGGGGAGGGAAACATGGAAGTAATGAGAGATGGGGAAGGGGGAACACTAACATCTCATGTTGACCTACAGGACAATCCTCTCGGTTAATTCCAGCTCTACTTTGAAATAATAGCTACAGTAAATATATAAATAAAGTAAATATGTATAATTTATTGCTGTTTATTGATTCCGTTTCACTGATCTATGTGGGAGGTGGACGTTTTTTCAATAGCTTTTGTTGCCCCTGGGAGAGTATCCCCCCAAGGTGTAACAATACATATTTTCAGCATTAAATTTCAGCATTGCTTTTTTACAGCTTATAATTAGTAGAAACATTTATCTGAATCATCAGAAAAAAAACATACTGTAATTCAGCCTTACTGCAACTGCTGTATTCAGTTACTTCCAGGACTCAATGTAGAAACGTTTCCAGTGTTTAAGCCCATATGTTGTGTCCGTCATCAAGGTCATAAAAATCCATTTAACTTTTTTTTGTGCTCATTTTATTTAAAAAAACCTTTTTGATTTCATCATAAAGTTGTGCCATAAATCACTTCTCTGCTTCAGGACTTAGTGGTAGCCATGATAAGAGCAAATTATGCTCAAACAAGTTGAATTTTTGTTGACATCTGCTGCAGTCTCACAGTAGTAACAAGCAACACCCCATGATTACGTAGCTTAAAGTTGGATCATCCATGTTGTCTTAACGGCCTTCGCATTCATGTTTCTTAACTTAATATTGTGTGTCTGATAATAAACTTCTTAGATTGTTTCATGCTACTCAAATCCCCCTGTGATCTTTGGCTCAAATGTTTTTGGGTGTCGTTGGCTAATGATGAATGAGAGAGAGGGTGGGAGGGTTATGCCTGATTTCTGGACCGCTACACAACCAGAGGCAGAACATATTTGCTGATATCTGATACACTCTTAATAGACTACATTGAAAAATCCAGTAAGATCACACCAGCGGGCGATCACTGGCTCCATCACTGCAGATAATCAGTGCTGGTATGCCTCTGTTGAATAGCCTGTGTAAGAAAATGTCCAGCTAACTGTAGTAAGAAAAGTGTACCTATTTTTTCCTATCAAATGCTCTGCCTTATAAAGTAAGGGAAGGGTTAAGGAGGGTTAGGGAGGGAGAGAGGGCAGGATGTGGCTGTTTCTGGCCCATTTGATGATGAGTGAGAGGATGTTACCTGCAGTATCTTGTCTCCGGGCTGCAGGGCGGAGGCGGCGGGCCCGTCATGCTGTACCCTAGTAACAAAGATACCCTATAAGTCAAAATGATACACCGTTAGGACAACACAGGGACACGATGGTTTAGAATCTTTGCCTTTCTCATTCTCATCTCAATATCCACCCCCCCAACCCCCCTCCCCCCCAAAAAAAATCACATTTCTGCCAAAAATATATGGGAAGTTCACCAATGCATTCTCTTTGAACTGAATTTAGAGAGGCATGCAATTCACGATGATTGAATTTTAGCAATTTAAAGTACTTTGGTTATTGGCATCGCCAGAAGCTGAGTGATACATTCCTCCCAAAAAGACATTTACTATACATGTCAGAATGGTTTATCATCTGTTTATACAGATAAGGACTTGGCATAGAATAGACATGATGTTAGAAAGAGAGAAAAAATGGATATACAGTAAATATACAAAGAATAGGGGTAGAAGAATAGGTGTGGGATGGGTACTGATTAGGGGAAAGAAGTAGGTAGCAGGGAGGGCAGAAGATATTTCATCCCCGATATTTTCCCTCAATAACCCAAGGCAGAGATTGTAAAAACACCAACATCTTTTCACTGAGAGCTGAAAGATGTTTTGAACACAGAAAGTGTAGGACAAGGCACCTATGTCAACTCGACAAGGTTCAACAAGTTGTGCACACGTTGAACACACAAAAGTGAGCTGAACAGATAAATGTGCCAGGGACACCAGTTAAAACAATATGATGTAGTACTGACAGTGCAATAGCACATACATACTACAGTCTATGAGTGGATGCAAGAACAAACACATATAGTATATTTCATGTTAAAGAGGTGAAGAAGTATTAATTAAATTAATATTCACAGCATTTATACAGTGAGCCTCATACGTGTACTAATAATTTTGATGATGTGGCTATGAAATGGTTTAATTTTGTATGCAAAGTGGTGCATATATGCAATTTATAACCACGTGTTAATGTCGAATTCATTATTTGATATTTGGTTAATTTGATTTTGGTACTTTATGTCTATTCACACCCTTCCATGTCCAAAACATAGTGACATGTCACTGTCAGGTCCCATATGGAGCTCACTGTACATTACAAATGTGTTTGTTAGCAGCTGAAAATAGTTAGTGACAACAATTAAACATTTACACATTGTAAAGCAGTTGCACACAGAGCTACAGTGCCCTGCAAAAACCTTTAATCTTCAAAATTTCTGATTTTTGAAGGGATTTCTTTTAGTTTGACCACAAGCTTATAAAACTGCTTCCTACACAAGTGGGAGCATTAGTGGTCAATGATGAGGTTTTTGCAGCTCAGGGATAGCATACAGTATGTTTGTTATCGACAGCAGCTCAGTGTGCAGAGACAGCAGAATTTAGAAACACCAGGAACAGAAAATTGGATTTTCAAATGTTCATGACCCAGATCTGACTAAAAATCCATATCCTGCTCCTTAAAACTCTGTCTTCTGTTCTTAAACAGAGCCAAGAAGCCAATACATCAAAGCCGGGGATCCCACTCCTGTCAATACAGGAACTGAGTCACCGTCTTCACTCGCTGAATCCTAATTAGCCAGAAGTAAAACTGACCCAGTGGCTTAGAGTGCCAGCTAGTCTTTTAAGTCAAACTTGAAGATCATTGATATTTCTTTTTTTAGACACCTGATAATGACTTCTGGCAGGAAGTCACAAAGGATTTTAAAACATGAATCATTGTGGGATAAACTTTGAAACAACTTGTCGGATACAAAGCAATGTTCTGAGAAGTATGTTTTGTAAACCTCCAATTTATCTGAATTAGCTCTTGGAAGATTATTCTGTATCCATACAAGACACTCATGCAAAGTAGAAGTGTGTTTAAAGGAGGATGATCAGGCCAAACTTATTTGTTAAGAAAGAGGATAATGTTAGTTCTCTCTCGTCTCTCCACTCGTTCATATGAAGGGAGAACCAAGGTTACAACGTTTATTTACTAAAAGATTCTGTTAAATTTAGAATTATAATTTGGGTCAATTGAACAACACATAAATATTTACTTTTTGTAGTGAAATATTCATGTTGTGTTCAGACATTATAAATGATAAAGGTCCGAAAAATCATAAAGAGGAGGCAACTTTTCTATTTGTTTCCATTTTAGAAATGTACATAACAGGTTTGCCAATTCCAACTAACATTAAAGCCAATTTGAAATAATACTGGTCCAGGATATATAATAATAATCTTTATATAGCACAAAAACAGTGAGTTTGAGTGTAAATAAAAAGATCACTGACCTATCTGGGCTGTAAATATGTTCTTCTAGCCCAGATAGATCAGAGGATAGGTGCAAACAACAAGCTGGCCACAAGGGGGAGACACCGTCCTGTGCAATAACGGTGGCTGTAGTAGGCTCTAGGTATCAAAACCACAGATCTATAATTTATTACTCAAGCTGTTTTGATACACAATCCTGTTTAACTATTTAAACTCTGGCTCAATTTCTGTCTGCCTTTAATTTACATTCAAAATAATTTAAAGCAACTGATGTAGTTTTAAACCTGGCAAATGTCTACCCTGAGTAAAATAGTCACAAATGTGTAGAAATGGTTGAACAAACCAAAATGTGTTCGCAAAAGTAGGTCAGAGAGGAAGATCAAACCAAAATCAAAGGCATCTGCTTTTGTTTGAGCTAAAACTGCTGACGAATCAGCCCTGAGTTGACAGCCATTGAAAAGAACATGAAAGCAACTTCGACCGCTTCGACATGTGTGGATGGAAGTAACAAGGGGACCAGAGTAAGAAAAAAAGGTTATTAAAAGTACATTTGGTGGTGACAGATAACAGCTGTTGTTGCACCGTGGTATCCACCCGGTGGGGGGCCACATATGTGGGGTCTGAGGTGAGGAGTGCAGACATAGAGTTCATATCACACCATGTTTAGGACATTTACATTTGAACCATATGTACTCCTACGACTCAGCTGCAGATACTCAGAAGATCAGCAGGTGACTGACAGTCGCTGTTTACATTGCACTGATGCTGGCCAGCTGCAATATGATGGTAAAGGTAGACATTTTATTCTAATGTGATTCTACAATATCCAGTCATCTATATTCATGTGGCCGGATAGAGTATGTCAATCTCTATATCATATCTCATACACTGTATAAATATACTGTTTGTATAATGTAATTACTTGACAAAATGCTTAGGCGAATCACTTGGGAAACCGCTCATCTGCACTGACTCCATTTGCTGGCCGTGTAAGATGGCATTAATAATGGACAAACTGCAGCTGGTGGGAGCTTTATGGATACAAGTAGACGTGGGAATGATTAAATAACTGTACATGTCAGCAACTGAGTCAGTACTTGTCTGTATGAAACTTAAGTTAAATGATGAATTGACAGTTTCTATATTATTCCTTCACACCCCCGACTTAAATTAATTCACCATTTGTCACATGGACTGTACAGAGGCTGACTGTTTAAAGAACTCTTCTCGCAGGCTCTCTATTTATAGACCAGCTGTCTCGTCAGTTACTCAACATCTGAATAACAGTCAGAAAAATCTGCCATACTTCCCATCCCTAGATCAAAGCGTTGAACATCTAAAATCACCCACGGTGTCCCAGAACTAAAGCAGCCTTCCTAAAATAGCTGTCAGAGCTCCGTGAGCAGCCTCGCTCCTTTTCGACTCACTATAGCAGCATGTTTCTAGGACAGACTGCCATGTGCAGGAGGCCTTGGGGATCTGCAGCCCCAACAGGCTTTCAGTACAGGCACACACTGACAGAATCAGTCGAAACCCAGAAGTAGAAATTATAAAACAGTTTGGCATGTCTTGTAATAAGACATTGTGTATGCATGTGGGCACAATCTATTTCTAAATACTGAAATATTCAAGTTTGTTGCCGTAACTTCATTTTCCAAGAGACCTTGATGAGGACACTCTGAATGCATCAAACACACTATTAATGACATGTTTTATCAGTCCCGAAAGAATCCGAAACTCGGATATCATTTCTCTGAAGTCTTCCATCGAGTTTGGTGATGTTAACAAGTTTTCAATATTTCAAGAGCTTCTTTACCCCTTTCAAATACATAACTATAAAACATGCTTCAATTGAACTTCTGTCTTCCAACAGTCTGTAGTATAAGATCACAGACTCAAAGTTAGCTAAGTCAACTGCTGCCCCATAGAGAGACAGACATGCGGACAGATAGACGAAACACTGCGGTAACGAGCAGCAGTTTCCATGGCAACTCTGAGGTAAAGCCGGGGAGGCTGTGATTGGCTGGCAGGCCGGGTCGGGTCGTACCATGTCGGAGGGTTTGAAGGGGTTCCCCTGGCCACTGATGCCACCAGAGATACTGAAACCAAGACCAGGGTTCTTCTCTATTCTCACACACAACTAGAGGGAGAGGACGAACGAGAAAAAGAAAGACAGAAAAAAGAAAAGAAAGAAAGACAAGTGAAAGTGAAATACATAGATCATAACAATCTCTACACAAGCACAGAGTACATAGACAACATGTACAACAGTGGAAAGGGGCTTTCATGTGATGTGTGACACATTTTGGCAGCTATATTGGAGGTCCTCAGTTCTCTGGCAACAACAATTGAGCCACAAATATCCTTGTCAGAGTTTTTCTATTTGGCATAATGAACGCCATCTGATACTAGGAAGGGAAAAACAAAACCCTGCAGGAAGATCAGCTGATCTGGGTGGTGTGAATGACTTCATGTTCCTACCTAAACTGGTACCAGTGATCTCCATCTGTGAAATATCTCAGATTTAGAACTACGCCTCCGTGGCTTTTTCTAGACCTGTTTCTTCATAAACCGTTGCTGTTAGCTGGTTAAAATTACACGTATATGTCCCAGTTATTGTAATAGCTTGTTGGCCTTGTGTGGAACCTTTAAAATCCACTTGTCGACATGTAATGTTATTAACACATCTGATCTGGATAGTTAGTTACCAATAACCACTACTGTCTTTGCATACTTAGCTTGCGGGTTCATATTCTGACAAAGTCATCTAAATCTCTATTATTTTACTTTTACCATTTCTTGTGTGCATTCGTCTCAAACTGTTTATGTGTGTATTGTTCTGTATTACTCTTTTACATGCAACACTTATTTTGAAGAAGAACCACAGCTAAAGAAAGATAAAGTCAGTTTACTCTGTCACAGTTTAGGAACAATTTCAGCTTATTAAACCATTCCCCTCTACTTTTAGTGTAACTGAATGGACCTACATCCACAAAACTAATATCCTTTCTAACCTAGTTAGTATATATTTAGCCATTATTTGAGCACAGCCCATTTTCAGACAGACCTCCAAGATAGTGTGGGATGTGGTTGCTGGAGACAGACAGACAGATGGGCGGACAGACAGATACCTGTTCCTGGAAACCATCCGTGCTCTTCTGGCCTTTCGTCTGCAACAGGCAGCGAGCGCTCTGAGGCCGTGGATTGGTGTGGGTCATAACAACCTGGTTGCTATGGACCATGCCCTGGTTGCTGTGGTACTGGGGGTTGGTGGCGGGGAGGGAGGGCTGATGGGAAGAGTGGGAGGAATGGGGGTTGTACTGGGGTTGGTTCCCAGATGGGGACAGGGCCATGGGCAGGCCTGAGCTGGAATAACCCTGTCCAGCATTGGGATGGCCTGGATGAAAAAAGAAAGAAGCTGGTAGCAGCTAACACTCGTTGTACACATGGCTCACATACTTTACACCAACCGAATAACTTACTAAATTTAATGAAATGTTTTTATGCTTCAATAACTTGACCTGAATTTACAAATAAAACAAAGACATTTATCAATACCAAACTTCTTGAGAATAAAACACCACAATATGCTAACTGGCTAACAAATGCTAATGTAATTCCTGGGGTGTTAGTGTTTTGTGAACCACGATTAAATAACTCTTTAATTGTCAGAGTTTGTCTGACAACAGAAACACAACTTCACATTGTGTCGATGACAATTTAATAACCTATTACGCTACATTTGTTCCAGATTTCATGCTGTGATTGGATGTGACAGCATGATTGGATAACTGCTTGTAACCACAATTATTCAAATTTTCAACAGTGTAACTCAAAGTAGTGTCATACTCCTTGTGTTATAATATATATTGATGGGCTTCACCATTTTTCAATTTATTACCATTTACCTTGAGACATGTTGCCTTGGTACTGCCCCGGCCCCCCAGAGGGAACCACTGACAAGGGCATCCCTGGTTGGTATTGGCCCCCTTTGTTCATCATCCCGTCGTAGCCCTGCTGCCCGACTACACGGTGAGGCGTGGTAGACGAGGAGGAGGTGGAGGAAGTGACGATCATGTGTGTGTTGTGTGACTGGTGGGAAGGATTGTGGGAGTGGGCACTCTGTGGACAGAGAAGGGGAAGTTAGAGACTCACATCCACACCAGAGGAATGGACACAGGAGATGCTTATTTATTTGCGTTTCAGGCTCATTTATTCTTTCCAAGATCCATCCATCTAAACATGTATAGACTACTTTCATATACCAGCTGCAAAAAGAGCCTCTATAAAGCCTAAAGTTTAGCCTAATGGGATGTTTTTTAGGTTTGTCGATTAGAGGTCTGACCTTTTTCATGAGGTTGTCAGGTGGGACGTCCCTCCTGCCCAGGGAGTAGGGAGCCCACTGGTTGCTTCCTGACACCCCCTCTTGGTCATTGTCCAGCATGGCAGCCTGCTGAGAGGGGGTCTGAGAGAGAGAGAGAGATGAGAGCGCAGAGAAGAGAGAGAGAGAGATGAGAGAGAGAAAAGGAGAGACCTATTTTACGTTAAAAGTAACTTTAAGTTGGTAAAAATGTATGTGTATCAAGGCCTGTGCTGGCCTAGTTTCAGC
>NW_023339674.1:5281593-5282596 GCF_004916995.1 Morone saxatilis
AGAGAGAGAGAGAAAAGGAGAGACCATTACTTAAAATGAACATTTAATTGGTAAAAATGTATGTATCAACCTGTGCCTGCCTGAGTTTCAGACAGGTTTAATGTGAATGTTATATGAAATTATTGTATTGAGTATAATTAAGTCAGTAACAGCTTAGAAAATATATTTTCCCTTCTATATGAAGTAAAGTAATATGTTGCGCTGTTACCACCAGCCAACATGCTGTGATGGCTGATGCAGGTGATAAATATTGTATCTGAACAGAAAATATGTTTTATTGCCTCTTCTTTTTATATCAAGAGCATCTAATTTAAAGCCCCTGAATACTTGGCTTCAAATCTTAACATTAAATACTCATTATGAAATAAGCAACAATTAAAGTGTAAAAGTCTCTTAAGGTATTATTTATTAGTGGTTCAATACACAAAAACTTCATCAGGACTGTCTGTCGGTTTGATCAGATTTAGATTCAAATGTAGCTCAAACCATGACTCGTTTTGACATCACCTTTTCCAAACTGGCCCCGCCCACTTCAAACCAGTGGGAAGAGCAAGAAGAAATCTCTTAAGTGAAAAAAAACCAAAACTGTTCCAACTTTTGCAGAAAATTGTGTGTTCATGAAGCATCCCATTGCACGTAACACGAATGTGTTTTCAGGGCCTTTAAAAGTGTTCCTAATTCAAAACGGTGACTATGTTTTGTTTGTATCATGTGGCATATAGTGAAATAAAACATTTATAATTAACAGTTAATAATGAGCTGGCCCCATGGTAAGCCCTAAAATGTGAAGGTGGTGTAGACACGCAATGCCCCACAGCTCCATGTGTCAGACAACAAAGATATGCCTGCAGATTGACGTAATTAACATAGTAAAGTATTGTAGGACGGGGAAGACAAATGTCTGTTTGTTGAGCTGCTTCAATCTGATGTTTTGGTAACCTCGAAACATGCAAAGTGTCTTATACTTGGGTCCAAACTCTTGAAATACCAATCCATCACCAGA
>NW_023339674.1:5282637-5286192 GCF_004916995.1 Morone saxatilis
CACCAGACGTTCTGAGTAGCTTTTAGTCATGCTGAGAGAGATTCATGGGATCTGATTGCCAAAACTAAGGCGTATTATACCCACCGCATGGATCCTTACAGTTCGAGGTGGAAGACAAAGGTAGTAATAATAATGTACATTACAATCGCAATAATGGCACACAATTAAATAATAGTTCATGGTTGCTGTAGTTGGCTGAAGAAGGCAGTGGCAGCTACTCTCTATAATTACCTATGAGTGCAGTAATAACAGCAGTACCAGGGGTTCATTGTTCTCAGAGGGATACTCACAGCGTTAGCAGACGGAGGAGGAGGTAGTGGCAGCCAGCGGCCAGCAGGGGGCTCATGCTTAGTGTTATTGTAAAGGTTAAAGTTCAAAGTGCTGCTGCGCCCCTGGCCGTGACCCCCGCCCTGACAGAGCATGCCCAGCGTGAGCGTGTTGTGCTTTAGGACACCACTCTGATTGGAGAAGACAACATCACATGACATGGGTGAATGTAAGGGGAGGGAGGCGGAGCCTACACAGCGGGCTGCAGCGTTTTGACAACACACTGTGAGCTCCACAAACAGATAAACAAACACTGATAGAACAACAACAACAACAACAACAACAACAGTGCAGAGTTGCTGAAAGCACAGAGAAATGTTAGCTAGTGACCAGTCAATACACACAGAGAACATTGTGTCATACAAGCAACAACTGGTGGATCAGTTCATTTCATCATTATCATGTAAGTTTTCAGATTAGTACCAGTTACCATTAGTAACATATGTGATTATATAAACAAACCATAAGCCCAATCCCTAACTGAAAACTGATCATTATAAGGTTGTCCAAATGTCAATGCCAACTTCTTTTTGCACCATGTGACAGGTTAGGTCGATCAATTGAAATAAACCATTTCAATTCAGCAAGTTTTTAGAAGCTGTTTTCATAACTGTGTTCTCTAGACCTCCTCCCTACTATGTCTGATTGTCCTGTCTGTAGAGGGACCGGTTCTAATTAAAGAATTAGTTTGACATTTTGAAAAATACGTTTATTCACTTCCTTGCTGAGAGTTAGATGAGCCGATTGATTGCACAATCATGTCTGTAAACGGTGAATATGAAGCTAGAGCCAGGAGAAATAAATACTGAAAACAGGTAACCTGGGTCTGTCTAAAGATAAAATAATATGCCTGCCAGCAGCTAAAAGCTCACTAATTAATACATTATATCATGTTTGTTCAATCTGTACAAAAACCTAAAAATGACAAGATAACCCTAACCCTAACCCTAACCCTTTAACAGGTGTTCATTTATTTATTTCTATATTGGGCTTATGACTTTCAGGAGTCTTGTCATTACTGCAAGGTTGCCTGGCAACCAGTGGAAACTCCAGGAAGTAACTGTGCTGACCAAGATATAGTTACAGCACACAACTACCCTCTTCTGATCTAACTTTAGGCAAACAAGTGAATAAGAGTACTTCCTAAAATGTTCATCTATTCCTTTAAACACACTACTGTTCCCTAGATTTGTATAATTACCATAATTACAGTGCTCTGCAAAACATCTTCATCCTTAACAAGTGATTGAACTGATTCTGAAGGTGCAAATATCAAACACCAAAAGATTCAAGAACTGACTCCGAATAAGGGCTGTATCTTAAATTAACAGAAGATTATTATATTTAGTTTTACATCAAAATCAATCTACTCCAACTATCTTGGTGACTTTTCCAGTAGTGCGTGTGCAGTCAGGCTGACAGAGCGACAGTGTGGATGGGACACACATGCAGCCAGACACATATCTGGTCAACCTTACAACACAGACTTACACAGATACAGACAGGGAGGGCCTCCGAATGCTTTGTGTGTGAGTGTGTATCTCCCTCTTCAGTGTTTCTGCATTGCACAGACGTACCCTGTCCAATCGTTTGGCCTCTATGTGCCTAAGTAGCTGTTGCCTCCAGTCGGCAGGCATCCTGGAGGTGATGTCTTCAGGTTTCTGTGGTACGACAGGTCTTACTTTGATGGTGTCATCAGATGGTTTCTCAGGGCAGGTTGCCAGAGTGTAGTCAGGGGGCATCTTCTCCAGCAGGGCGGCCATGGTGGGACGAGCTGACACTGGGCGGGCCTGAGGACCAAGGGTTAATAATTTATAAAGACGATAAAAAAATTAAGTTGTACTTGATAGTGATACAATTATGTTATTTAAACCTGCACAAGTTTTAGGGCCTGCAACCCTAATTGCAGTGCTTTCAGTGAAAAAGCTCTGATAAAACTACGTAAGCTGCTCTGTATAAACTGGCTGGTGAACAATGTGGAAACCAAAACAGAGCGAAATAAACAATACTGGACATTTATCAAGTGACCAGAAACCATAACTTCAAATGAGTGCTTTTGTTGCTCCGTATTTAATGGATGTGCGAAAAGGCAACTGTTTGCTAATATGTTTCAAAGGTTAAAGATGTCTTTAACATTAGCAACAACGCTAACATGCTGATGGTTAGCAGTTATAATGTTTACCATGTTCACGTCTTAATTTAGCATGTTAGCATGCTAACATTTGCTTTGACATGAAACAAAGTAAAGCTGAAGCTAATAGGAATTTCATTGGTTTCGCAAGTATTTAGTCATAAACCAAAGTAGGCTATGGGACAAATTGAAGTTTTGACAAGATGAGTGAAGAGTTCATGAAAGTCGTTTCCATATTTCAGCCTGGACTAATGGGGCCAGCTGCCTAATACTGTCATCCCTAGAGCCAAGTTGCTAGTGTGGCTAATAGCATATTATAGTATAGTATAGTATCCTGTGGTGTTGCAAGGCTTAAATGAGAATACCAGCCAGATAGACACAAAGACTGCAGTTTACAGACGATATGACGAGACGAGATGATGGAGCTGCATTGGCTAAAGACTGCAAGGATAAGTGTTTCTTGTTTCTTTCTTGGTCCCTTTCTCCTTCATAATGAAATATGCCAGATGAGGTGCTTTGCGCATCTAATCAGTATGCTCCTGGCCACCTCTCTGTGGCTATTTTTGGAAAGTCTGACTTGGGGCAAACCCAGAACATGCTGAAGGGATTATTTATGGACTTGGGAATGCCTTGGGATCTAGGGATATGGCTGAGGCGAAGGACACCTGTGCTACTCTGCTTAGTCTGCTGCTACAATGGGCTGCAGGTAATTGGTGGAAAATGGATACTGTAATGCCAAGTGGTGGTTTACTGATGTTATTAGACAGGGTGCAAATACCCGGTCTCCAGTGTCAAAGTTAAATGCTTTATAGCCCAATTCAGTCATCTAGGCCTTCCATGTGACTCATTGTTGAGCTATAAGAACATTACTTCTTGCCTTTTTTAACAAAAGCCTTTTCTGGACATGAAGCAATGCTCATCTCAAGTGTAGTGACTGTAATCCATAAATACATTTTAATACATTGATTTTTCCTTCTTTCTCTCTCTATCTCTCTCTTTATGTTGTTATGTCTTTGTCTCGTATTGACTTCAAGATTCAGGATTCAAGAGATTTAATATCATATGTACAGTATAAACACAAGGCTAGTACGCACAAT
>NW_023339674.1:5286243-5298259 GCF_004916995.1 Morone saxatilis
ACCTGATGGACATGATAAATGTGCTTTAAAAGGACCTCAGTTATCTATTAACAAATATATTATTGATTAATTGTGTAAATAATTGTTCAAGCCATAATGGCAAACATTTTTGGCTCTTCCAATATGAGGCTTTTTTTCTGTTTGATATCATTATAAATTGAAAATCTTTAGGTTTGTGACTTTCAGCTGGACAAAACAAGAAATTTGAAGACATCACTTTCGACTCTGTGATGGACATTTTATGCTGTTTCTGACATCTATAGACAGGACAGCTAATCAGTTAATCGAGAAACTAATCAGCAGATAGTGGATTTTATGGGACTGCACGTTAAAACAAGTTTACATCAGCATCTTAGGTGACAGACAGACCTGAGATGCTCCGTAGGTCTCAGTACTGTAGCTCCTGGCAGACAGAGGGCGGCGCTGAGTCAGGCTCTTGGTCGGGTAACCAATCATAGGCTTCTTCTGTTCCTGGTAGGTGGTATAGTCGTCATCGTAGCGACCGTTTCTCTTATTGTGCAGCATCTGGCTCTGGCTGTCGGCCATGTTGGTGAGAGCAGAGTGCTCCATGGGGGTGGAGTAGACAAGAGCCCGACTATAAAGAGGGGGATCCGCCTGAGGAGAGTTTCATCAGATAATAGAATTAAAAAAAAAAAAGCATCCTAAAAATACATCCCCATATTACAGTAGACATAAACATAATAGATGTGGGGGAATGAAAAAAATGTGCACATTATAACTAAAGCACACACATCCAAAACAAGCATACTTTTTCAGACAACAGATCACCTACCTGCTGTCTGTACTGAGCTTCCTGCAGCGCCTCCTGCTGGGCTTCATGGACTCTGCGGAACAAAGCAAGCTCTGTAGAGCTCACCAATGAATCTGCTCTCCTCAAAAACCCTGGCCTGGAGCGCTGTGTAGGGACTGGCTGCTGTTGCTGCTGGCTGGGCGGACCATCCTGATTGATAGGTGATTGGGGAAAAGAAAACATCTCCAGCGGTGGATATGCACGATACCGAGGGCTCACCAACTCCTTGGGTAATGTCTTCCCTGGTTGATTGATGTACTCCAAGGCCTTTGATGAGTGGTTGACATAATCTGGTGTGTTGGGGAAGGGGGGAGGGACCCGACGGTCCATGGTCACCTGATTGGTTAGAATGGTTACCAGTAAGTCCATGTAAAACTTTCAGCCATTGTTGTTGTCATACAAAACTGTTACGACTTAAGACTTTAGTTTAGTTATCTTCCAGAAAAAAACATAAACTTTATTTAAATTAAACACCCCTGAAAATAATGTCTTTGCTGATCTCCAGTGGTTTAACTTTTCACCTTGCTGCAGTGTTGCTTTTTTCACCAAAAACGCTATCTGCCCAGCACCAAACAGCAGACAGACATAGTTAGTGACCAGCTAGTAAGAGCAGTTTAGCATTTAGCAGCTAAAGAGCCTCCTTCAGGAGTGACTTTGCCAAGTTTTCAGAAACACAACCTTAAAAACAATAATGCTCAATAAATGCTGGATATTTAATAAGTAACTCTTTGACTGCCATATAAACTCAACCCAAAGTAGCCAAAAAGGTGCTAACCTGGGGGTTGTAGTTGTGGTCAAAGTGATACGCCTTATGTGGGATGGCAGGTTTTTGGTTCTGTCCCCCGTGGTTCTGGTTGCCGCCTCCATGTCCTGGGAAGCCCATCTCATCGTCTAACATGGGGGCCGACTGTGACCGTGACATGTTGGTCTGCTCCATAGAACAGGGCAACTCTGGACGGTCCAAACTAGTCTGCTGCTCAATAGATGAACTGTAGCTGTCCACGGGGATACTGTAGAGAGAGCAGCAATAGAAATCAGCTACAACTTTGCAATTACTTGACCTACTGAAAGAACATGTTAGCACTACTATTGTAATATAAACAATAACAAACAACAAAACTAAACCTACCTGTAGACCTTGTAGGAGCCGATGTCAATCTCATCGATGCTCTGTGACTTCTTAAACTTAGATCTTGTCTCCCTCATCATGGGAGACAGGCGGTCAGAGCTTTTACTCATCACCACGGTCACCTTGTTGCCCCCGCTGACACTTAGCTGATCCTTCCTGCCCTGCTCCCCCTGATTGTTGTGGTATGTCCAGCTGCCAGGCAAAGGCCCTGCACCTTGTTCCATCCTTGGAGCAAAGAACAAGAGAAAGGGAACAGGAAGTGTTATACTAATATGAGCTGAACTAGAACAGTGTTAGAGTTAAGCAAAAGTGAAGCAGAAAGACAGGTTCTTCTCCATTATTCATTTTATTTTAATGGCTAATAAAATGTGGGTGGCTGTTCAGAAGTGTAGAAGCAGGTTAGTGTTAGTAATAATGAGATAAGAAATGAAGAAGTGGATCAGATTCCTGCACATTATTATGCTAGCATGCAATTTGTTCAATTCATAATTTGACCATATCTCATTATAGTTTGGCATTGCTAATAACACTGAAATGTAAATTCAATTTATAACTGTATAAACCTGAGGAAATCAGAATATGGTCATATTTTGAAAAGGACATTTTTTGCTTGTTGATATCTAAATCTAGTCTAAAGTTTCAAAACACAAGATAAGGTTATTATAGAGCACTGGTTCTCACTTATTCACCATATTAATCCAGGAATATGATTAATGTGCTGATCAGAATACTGCACCTTCAACCAGAGAAAAGAGTACAAATCCAGCTGTAATGATTGATTGAAATGAACCCGTGGGGTCATGAAGCCTTCCACGTAAACACATCGAACTGTGGGACCGTTGGTGCTCCATTCAATTACCTTGAGTCTATGTCCTTGCGATCAGGGTTGGGGCTGGACGTTGGCGTCATATCCAGTTTAGAGGGAAAAGCGGTTCGGTCCTCCAGTGGGCTGGGGGTTCTGGTCCAGTTCTGCCAAGGATTCTGGCTGGAAGGTCCGGAGGATTGTGGGTCATTGTCTGGAGTGGAGCGTTGGTTGCTGTGGAAGGGAAGCGTGTGAGTGTCCAGCTCCAGAGGTACTCCTACGATTCGCTCTTGCCTGAGGAGGGGGCGTCGCCCATGTGTTGACTGGCTGCGGGGTTTGGAGCCCAGCGGTGGGTTTCCCTGACTCCCAGTAGATGGAGCGTCCAGAGGAGACTCCTCAGCATCAAAACCTGTGTTGTCATAGTGAGGGGCCTCGGACCAGTCAAAAGGCTCGCTCAGTGGACGTCGATCTCCACGCTGCTGCAGGGTTCCTGATGGAGGGGTTTCTCTCTGAGATAGCAGGGGCTTTGAGTCAATGGGCTTGGGGAACGACTGAGCCAGTCTACAAAGATACAAAATATTAAACACTAATTATGCCGTGGCAAATAATAAAATGAACTGAATTATACTGAACTGCCATATTACATTATTATGTGCTGTATATTTAATCAGAGCCAGTGGGTACTGGGAACAGCATAACTTTCTTCCCCTCTCTCTCTCATGTCTCTCTGAAAGATCAATTTGGCCAACAACCATGTTTGTTGTAATTAATGTTCCCGAGAGCAGCCTTGAAGAGAAAATATTAATGCCTTCAACCTCGCTCACTGCCACTTGCAGTTTGCAAATACCACGTTTCACAAGTACACAGACAAAGGGACAAATATACAGATTGTGATCTGTACATCACCCCGGGGGCATCTGAAATGACAATTTTAATGTCAAAAAATACCAAAGCGAGCTTTCAACCTGCAGGGACTCCTTCGAACGAGGAGAGGCATGGGAAGAGTGAGGACAAAAAAATGAGTTTTTAACATTATTATAGACGTGATAGAGCAATGGAAAAGGTTACTGTCCTTTAAAACAATGCAAAAAATAATAAAGAGAGGAAACAGAAAAAGCTAGAACTAGAACGTTACAAATTCAACCTACGTATTCTACAGGATTCTTGAATCCTTAGATCACAAGAGGGGATAATGTGGACACATTAGATCTTTGTTCTGTCATGATAATCAAGGATGTAAAATAGTAGAAACTAGTGACATGAATAAAGGATTTTAGCAATGCCCCGATATTAAAATGACATGCCAGTAAGCCAGCAAGCTTTTCTACTTTGAACAGACGTTGATACAACAGCTTGCACTATAAAAATTAGAGCTAGACGATACATCAGACAATAATTAGTTTATTGCAGATTTATTGTTATCAATTAATATGTTGGCTCAAAAGTAACAAGAGAATGCCAAAGATAACGTAGGTTAGAAACAGCTTTGGCAAGTCTTGACAAGTTAATTTTTCAACTCTAAAATGTCTCAGCACATATTGTGGTCCCAACAAGAAAACATTACGTTTTTAAGGTGTTGCTGTTAACGTTGATCTTACAGGCTTCAGGTTCCAATCTTTAGTATTGTTGAGGCTATTGTGCAAGTGTCATAAGTATGGCAGGCATTTTAAGTTGATACATTCGTTGTTGTTTATAGCTGCAACATTTCTGATTAGAAGTCAAAACAGCATCAAAACACTTTGGATATTAGTTTTCAATGCTATTATTCATTCCAAATCTGTCAAACCTAATCATATGTAAGTGCACTGCAATCAGAGTAACAACTTTAGTAGGAGGACCAAGCCTCTCTTTTTTTGTTTATTTTTACATTTTGTTGTAAAAAAAAAACAAAAAAAACCTGTAGATAGTACTGAAGCCTGGGCAGCTTTGGAGCAGGGAAGGAAGCGAGCTGAGACAGGAAAAGAGAGAGAATCCTGAACACAAGTCTGCAGCATCCTAATGAGTCTCCCTGACCTTGACTGAGCAGCAGAGAGATGAGAAAGACACAAAAACATGGAGGGAGGAGAGGATGGATGGAGCGACTGGATAGATAGATGACATATTGAAGAGATTGAAGGGGGGAGAGGTTGGAATTGAAAGAGAAGAAGAGATGATAGATAGTCAGATGGAGGGACAGTGGTGAAATTGAACATGAAGCAGGCATGTGTGTTTGTGTGTGTGTGTGTACCTGTTGGTCCAGTGTGTTTGAGGGGTTTGGTCCTTGTTGGGGGCCGGCAGGGCGGGATTGTGTTGGTGTGTGTGAGACAGTGTGTGTGAGTGCGTGTTGGCGGGCGGGTTGGAGGAGCCGGAGGAGCCCTGTGAGGGAGAATAGTCGGAGTAGGTGGCTGAGGAGCCGCTGTGGTTCAGACAGTGAAGCTTATCCACCTCCTCATCTGTAGACTCTGGACAGACAGACGCAGATAGACAGTAGAGAGACAGACCTCTCTGTTCAGTGAAAATGTCACATCCTCTTCTTTTTAAAGTGTCTTTGTCATGTCGATTAAAAAAAACCTGTATTTTATCCCCCTGGATTTGATTTCTTTCTGCATATCTTTCTATATCACAATAACACATAGCTCATATTGGTAGTGATCTAAGGATACGTTCAACTGACTTCACACACACTTTGATTGCCATATTTAAAACGATGGTGACAGTCGGTTCTGTGAACAGCTGCTTAATGTCTGAAAGAATGAACAGACATAACTAATTTCTGTTTTAATGAAACCCTATAATTTATCAGAGATACTCAATGTCAAAATAATTATAGGTTTATGATATATGTTAGATTAAGTTTGATTTTTCTATTTCTGCCCAAAGCAAGTATCAGCTTAAGAAGCGGCTTGTGGTCAGGCACATGAACCTCCATGGAAACACAGCCAAACAATGTTGTCAGTGTTGGAACAATGAATAACTTAATTGATTAATAAAAAACACATTTTAGTAACAAATTAATTATTTAAGCAAGGCATGTAACAATACACTCAACTCACGATTCGATACAATTCACGATACTGGGTTCAAAATTTAGGATATAGGATTTATCCTGATTGTTCTAACAAAATTAGATTTAAGACAGATTCCTATATTTCTCAACATTTCTCAAAAATTAGCGTATTTAGCATATTTTCTTTTATATTTTCAAATTATAGAATAAGTTTTTTATTTCTGTCAGTATAAACTGTGAAACAATGCACTTTTCTTTGTAAAAGTGAAACTGATGTATTTGATGGCAGGGACGTAGGACGTCATACAAGCAAAGTAGACAGCTGTTTAAAAAACACAATAAATGTTTCATCTCATCGATTTGAATCTTGGCATATTTGTGTCTCGCAATATATCTTTACATCCCCAATTTAAGCCATTTATTACACACAAAGCTGTGCTAGTTACAGGCTCCCAAATGAGAAAATTTTGATTTGATTTAATTGATTTCCTCTGTTTTATGTCATTGGAAATCTTCACCTTTAAATATGGGAAATTATGATGGGCATTTTTCACTATTTCTGAAGTTAACTATTAGCTGGTAAATCAAAGATAAATAAATCATTCAAATAATTCTTTCTTGCAGCTCCAGATGTGTTTTTGTGTAGGTTGGAAGCCGAGGGGGAAAAAGGAAAGCGCCAGTGAGTGTAGCAATGGTGGAGCTAATAAATTGTCCTCACATGCAAACCAACAGAGCCTAAAAACCCAGCTCACTGTTTGGATATTGAAACTAAACTGCAAACTATGTTGTCAAAGCTTAAAGCTAATGAGAGCTTCAACAAAATCAGGAAGTGTATCAAGAATTATGTTTGGGTTGAATTTCATTGAAGCCTCTATACTGTATTAATGAGAGGTGGAAGAATCGCATCTCTTTCTGAGTCTTATTATCTGTCCCTTAACCCAGATTCCTTTAGTGCTCTCATTATATGTTTGGACAATATTGAGTCCACTGCACTGACACAAGAGATGGCCTGGTTATAAAAGATAGGTTTAACAGTTTCTAAAAATCTTTATTCAACTATACTAGTCCCACTGAAATCAAGAACCTCTTTTGGAAGACAGGCCTAGATCAAAACAGACACAACAGTTGCAGAGAGGCATAAAGGAGGGGAAAAGTTAAGCAATTACCAAACCAGCAGGGTCATGAGTCAAACATATAAATATATTGATAAAACAAAGCTTCTTATTAACTTCACCACATGATCCTTAGTTAAGAATTTACATTCATCAGGACAGAGATTACAGAGTAGATTACATGATAGAACTCTGAATTAGACAGGGTTTGTCATAGAGATCAGATAATATACTTTATAGTAACAGTATTTTATACACTATTATTTAGATTTTTTGATAGGGCAGTAAAAGTAGCTTTGGGTTCATTAGTAAAACTTCCTTGCCTTTAGTTTACCAATGATGAAACTGAGGCCTTTGAGGCAAAATCAGTAAAAAAGGAGTCAAAGCTAAAAGCTTAACACTTAAGACTGGAATCAAGATTCACTGGAGAGGTTTATGGTATTCCCTCCCTCTCTCTGTTATGTGCTGAAATTAATCCGCTTACCACCATGACTAATTAGAGGACACTATTACAACGTGCCCCAAAGCGCTTTACAATAGACCACATTAAATTACTGCGTGAACCGTATGTGTGCACCCGTGTGTCTACATGTATGAGGCTCTTTGTGTCTATGTTTGTCTCCATGTTGCTGTACATACAGGATGTTACATTACCTTTCTTGTCCTTCCCCAGCAGCACCACTTTTGGTTTGTACATCGGTGGCTCCACCAGGGTGGGCCTCATGTCCGAGATACGGATGTCGTTGGGAGAGCCGCCCATCGAGTCCTGCGGAAAGATAAAACCCACAGGTTCATATCATGTAGCATACAGTACAGTAAGACAGAAAGACATCAACATGGCGGAGTCTGTAGAAGGGGACCCCGCTTCCTCTATAGAAAAAACAACAACTATAAAATAAGCTTATGAGACTTCCTTAACTAACCTATGACCAAGCTCTGATGTAGAACATTTCATCTATATTGTCCTTAAAGGGTAACGTCGGTATTTTCAACCTGGATGCTATTTTCTCATTTTTTTGTGTCAAAGTGACTAATGGGGGACAACAAGTTTTGAACTCAGTCCAGTATTTAGGGAGAGCACTGCAGCCGGCAGCCGTGAAGCACCAGCTCCAGATTTAAAAATACAGACGTTACCCTTTAGGTATAACCCTGATAATGGTAATGATCACAAGAAACAAAACATATTCATCTGAATGAATATGATGATTGTACGATGTGAATGAAAGTGCATTACAACACGCAAAAAAACATCAAATTCACACAATTCTGTTTGAATGTACTGTGCTTATGGGACACTATGTGACAACCTCAGAGCTCTCTGTCAGGTCCTCTTTGTCCTTCCTCTTGGGAATGTCGATGCCAGAGTTATGCATTGATCCCTGATCCATTAGCTGAGTCTGAGAGAAGTCCTGCATCTCTCTGTCTGTCACCTGGCAAACACACACACACACATACACACACACAGATGATTTGTGCTGCCTGTCTCACACCTTTATGACCACAGATCTCAATCCTACAGAGACTGTTGCATTTGGTGACAACTCACTATGGCTAATGCTTATGAATGTACATCCACTTCACTTCTGTTTCAAAGGGATCTGATGATCACTGCAGTTGTTCCCAGGACCTTGATTTACAGAGTGAACACTATGTATGTGCTGTGTGGTGATTTTGAATACATTGGGTTGTGAGTGTGTGCATGTGTGTGGCTGGGAGTGTGCGTTTCCTACCTCTTTGGGAGGCAGGGGCCACGGTGGTTCGTACTGTTCTTTGCTGAGGTGTGTGTGTTCCATGTTGGTTCCTGCCGAAGTGGCAGTGCCTGTGCTCAGCTGATGCTGGTGCTGGTGCTGGTGTTGATGCTGGTGCTGGTGCTGGAGCCCGTGTCCGGCGTGTACGCTTTTACCCACAAGGCTTTGCACTGACTTTACCATGTTCTTAAGGTCCTCAGGGTAAGGTGTTGGGTAGCGCTTTAGGTTTATCTCAACCTGAACGAAAAAAAATGGAAACGGGTTGAGTGTGTACATGCAAATAAAGGACACACACACACAGTTAGTGAGCAGGAATGCTACCAGGGATGCACCGATTAATAGGATACAACAGTATTGATATTTGCCTTATTGACGGACGTCGGCCTATCAGCAAATAACATGGCATTCACCGATATCAGTGGCCGATGTTTATCTGTTGTGTCACATCAGTTTTATGCTAGCTAAATCTTAAGTCGATTATTTCCAACTCGGATTTTGGAGAAACCTGAATGCCGATGTGACCCATTAAGCAGTACAGACAGAATTTCCCAACTGGTGCATCACTAAAGAAAAAGTGTGTCTGCTTACATGAAACTTCAAAACATCTCAAACAAGACATCAGACATTTTGTGAAAATATGTCTTTCACTCATTTCTTGTTGATTGTTTAGTTAGTTATTTATTTTCTTGCCAATGATAATTTGAATGTTGTCATTGTGGTACTGACTGTTCAATATTGTTTCAGACACTCCAAACAACCACTGAAATCAGAGGAGAAATATAAAAGCAATGTAATATATTTTAAACTGTAAATGCACTTTCAAAAGTTTAATTTGATGACCTCGAGGTTACTCACCACAAAAATATGAAAATCTCTAAACTTTGTCTCAGTGAAACCAGTCTACTTATTACATGTCAGATTTCAGTGGCTGAAATATTTATGAGATATTCAGAACACATTTGTGTTTCTATCAGGGATAAAGATGCACAAAAGTTGCCGATATATAGATATATAGTTCTATTAATGAATACTCCTTTGGACTCTTTTCTCGTACCTTTAACCTTTTCTTCAATAAGACATATTTTGTCAGTACATTCGCTCACAGTTTGTACTGATGATTCAACCCAGAAAATTCCATGCAGACAGGCAGACGGACAGACAGACAGGAAGACAGACAGGCAGGCAGACAGACAGAAACAGAGAGAGAAAGAGCTGACCTTGACCTTCCCAGAGTTGTCTTCCTCTTCTTTCTTATCCTCAAAGTCAAAGGCCACAGTCATCCTCTGCTGTCTCTGCTCCTCCCACAGAGTAGGATTAAAGCTGTCACTGTCCGACTGGTAATCTGTACACACACACACACACACACACACACACACAGGGTGGGGTTAGAGCTGCCATTATACAGTAGGACTATATGTACGGTGTCAGACACACTTAAAACATTCTGTGGCTTTTTTAAAATGTCTTTAAACCACGTCTACACATTATGAGACACACACACACACACACACATAAACACACAAAGTTTGTACCCTCATCATGTCGCGGTTGCTGAGGAAACATGTAGTTGGTCAAAACCTTCTGTTTGGTTTCAGGGTGGGCTTCTGTCTGCAGTGGGATCAGAGCCTTGGACTGCAAACACACACACAAAAACACACACACACACACACACACACACACGTTTATATTAGTATTCTTGTGGGGACATTCACTGATCACATTTATTCCTTGTTTCCTAATCTAAACCTCCTATCTCTAATTGTGATGCACAAAAAGCTATGCTGCTCCCTGATTGGCTATTAGAATATCTGATTGGCTACAGGACTCTTCACTTTATTCAGAGGTCGACTTGGAACAAAACCGGCTGACTGACAGGTGGGAAACAACCACAGAATTTATGTAAATCACTTGTAAAGAATTTGCAAATCAATTTTGCCAATGATAAAACTGAATTTCAAACAGTGGAGACACTGTGTCGCATTTTATATTTGTAATACAAATTGAATTTTGCTATCCGCTATCAGTGAGTCAAATGTCTCTTTAATTTGCATGTTCATCTCGTAACAAAAAACACTGATTAATATCTATTAAAATGGTAATGTGATGGAATTATAAATTATAATAACACAGAAAGTTAAAATGAATTAATTTAACTGAATTTTTACCTTCTGTTTCGGTGTATAAATTAAAGATAATAACATAAAGCCTTCTGCACTGTATGGAAATGTAATGTCAATTTTGCTGCCATTTGAATCTTCAAGCTGTCTAAGTGCACATGGCGTGACTGAATTTGGGTTTAAATTTTGTTGGACAATATGCAAACATAAGTGCCAATTTTAAATGTAAATGTAAGACTGAACTGCCGTTTAACAAATTGCATTTGAATTTTAAATTAGCTTTCTTCTTTAGCACTTCAGTTAGGGATCCAACAACTTTGAACAAACTTCGATTAAACTTTAAACTGCACTTTAAATGTCATGAAGAATATTTCTGTATTGTTGAAAAAATTTAAAAAATAAGTGAGCATGGACGGTATAATAACTCTACATACTTCATTTACACCACTATATCAGACAGTAGTGTCGGATTGTTGTTAGCCTTGGCACTGTTACTGAGAATATTTATAGGTATTTATAGGCAAGAATTATCCCATAAAAAGACACAATAATCAACTAATTATTGGGTATTTGAACAAATAACAGCTGGTCCCAATTAAATACAGAGGGAAGGAGGACAACACAATCACCTGTATACTACGTGTAATGGCAGGTACAGTAAATTCAGTAGTATTGTGTGCACACCATTACTTCTATTAGTACAACGACAGAGTCATGTCAAGTAAAACAAGTAAAACTCAACACTTCCTGCAGATGTTTCACAATAAAAGTCTTCCAGGAAAATAAGGGAATAATACCACTTGCTTTTGGGTTTTAAATATGAAACAGAAGGAGGAAGCATTGAGTTTGCATTAAGAGCAAACAGCATTTATGGCAAATTAACATGAACGAATGAAAGCAGATGACAAAACAGAGAGACTCATATGATACAATACACTGATAAACAGGAGAACTTAGAAAAGAAAACCTTTATTTACAAATAGGGTGTCTCTAGGCAAGGCCTGATATCTGATTAATATGTTTATACAGTATTGTTTGTGCTGCCGGTACAGTCTCACAGGGAGAGAGTGTGGGAGGACAGAGATACCTGATTGTCAGAAAGCCAGAGAGCTGCCAGGTCCTTCAGCTTTGTAAAGGTAAACGGTAGATTCTTTAACCTGAGAGAGACACACAGAGGGAGGGGTGAGAAAGAAAAGAGAGATGTTCCCTCTGCCCACGCACTGTACAGCCTGCAGAGCGCGTAACCATGGCAACACACTCACCCATTCCCATGGCAACTGCAGGCCGTGAGAGCAGCTACAGAAGCAAAGC
>NW_023339674.1:5298359-5304505 GCF_004916995.1 Morone saxatilis
GTTACCGATCTGTAACACACACACACACACACACACACACACACACACACGCATAAACCATCAGATCACATCTGGTACTGAAAAAAATCTGCTGCATGAAGGACACCCATAAACAACTATGTATGATATATATATAATTGATTTATGGTTAAGTCTGTGAATGTCATCACATCACTGTTTCTCAGAGCTCAAGGTGACACCTTTAAGTGCTCATTTTGTCTGACTAATAATAGAAAACCCAAAGAGATTCTATTTCCTGTCATCAAAAGCCAAGAAAAACATCATTTTAAAGCTGACAGCAGTAAATTTATGGTGTTTTCTGCTTGAAAATGACTTATCAAAATAGTTGCTGATTAATTTCCATCAATCATATAGCTCTACAAATGATCAAGTCAGCACTGCAGTAATGATATGCAAGTGTTGTACACATTGTACCTCCCGGGGCAGCTCTGAGAGGAAGTTCTCATCAGCAGCGAAGGTCCTCAGGCTGTGCAGGTAGCCGATAGTGGGAGGCAACGACTCCAACTCATTACAGCTACAGTCCAACTCCTCCAAAAGAGACAGACTAGGTGAAAGGGAGAGAGGCAGAACGGAAGAGACGCAGAGAAAATGACAGAGAAAGAAAGAAAATTATTCTGCATGCTGCAAAATCTCTGCTGCAACCTTAGATTACTTAGACACGGGTTTTAAAGGATAAGGGTGGTGCTACTTCGTAGTTTTCCTGTTGTCAACAAATCCTGTGGAAAGACTGAACCAAGAATGAATTTATCCAACTACACTACCTACGATACAACTTATTCACTTGTGTGACAGAGCTGTATAATTGTCCACAAAATATTAAAAACACATCCGTGAGCCACACGTTGCACTGGTTGACATGTTCCTTCATTATCATCAACAAACACAATTTATTTTCCACTCGATCCCACACACACCTGCCTGCTGTTAGAAAATACTGGAGCTGAAAATAGTCCAAACAAATGCACTATCTCCTCCTGTTTCAGTGTGCTTGCTAAAACAACTACAGATCCCTGTTGTTTAAGGAAATTACTGAGCCTTTTTTAACTAAATAAAACTATTTACGTGTCCAGTTGGCTAAGGATGTGGCAAAGTATTGAGAGAAGGACTGAAACGTTGTTGGTTTTGGTCTTTTCGTGGGATTTGTTGACAATAAGAAAAATGGAGAATGACACCAGCCTTATCCTGTAACATGTTACGATAAGAAGGGAAATTTGTCCTTATAGCAACAACTTAGAATGAGAGAGTGTTGAGAGAAGGAAAGAGATCATCACATTGAAGAATCATTCAATTATTCCACCAGCTCCGTCAATAAATTAAGACTCAACCAACCAATCGGTGTTCGTCTGGAGTTACCTGCATTAATTTGGTCTCATTTGCTGACCACCCATCCTCTCTTTCCCACTTTATCTCCTCTGGTGTCTGAAATTCTTCAACCTGGATCTCAACTTCTCCACTCAACCAAGAGTCACAGTAACATCCATGGCAGGCCCTCTACAGTACACCCTGACCCCCTCCCCCTTGACTGCCATCATTGGCCTAGCAGCACGCTAACAGCAGGCTAATGCTAATGAGACAACAATTTTACATTAATGTACTGTCACTGTTAACACTGCATTAGTCTGCTATTATTATTCCCAATGGACCGTGACCATCTGGGCCACCATACGGTCTGACAGGAGAGAGGAGAGGAGAGGAGTTTCATATAAAATAATAAGATTTAAGCTTGGTTTATTATTTACTTCTCAGTGTTGTTTGTATAAGAAAGTGAAAATGTATCTTACTGCTCCCACAAAACATATACAGCTAGAGTTGAATGTGTCAAATATGACTTTTTAATAGCACTCCTAAGATTATTTGGCTGCCATCTGCCAACCTGCTCCGTAATCCTACGCTCAATGCCAGGTGCTGCAAGGAAACACAGTTGCTCGGTGGTTTAAGACACACAAGTTTCAAATCTCCTTTGTGTGTGGAGCCATCATGTCTTTGTGTTGGTCTTCACCAGGTGCTAAGTTTATTCAGCAAGAAACTTAAACCCTGCTTGCACACTCAGCAGTTAAATGAGCAAAAATGCAGTTTTACATCAGTGCAAACTCAGAGACAGCAGTCGTGGGCTAGCAGGCTACATATCTCTGCTGCAAAAACAGTTCAACAGTGATAACTGACACACTGACTGACATGTACTGTACAGACGGTGGGAGAACCTTCTCACATTTCAGTCCCCAAACCCCTTTTCATAGATGTAATATTGCAATGGCCTTAAAAGCTTAAGGGCTGACAGCAAAACACAAGACTTTCCTTACTATTTAAATGTAAATGTAAGTAACTGCAATAGAAAACTAGCATTGCTTATTGATTTCAATTTAAACCACTACATGCTGTACAACAATACAGTACAGTAATTAATCTACTGATTCAGCTCAGCGTATATATGCAGTATATATCGCACTGTACTAATGCAGCTAGAGGGGAATACTGTGTAGTACTGGTTGAGGTACAGGCATAAATTCTTCAGATACATACACCTTTTTGTTTAGACTCAAACTACATACACTTGTCCAGTAATGTAAAAGAATTGTCCGATGTAGAAACAGAGGAGCAGAAATATGATCACATTCATGATTAGTAAACAATTTAAAAACTAAGAGGGGTAAGAAAAGGATCTTTTAAGGTGTTTTTGGTTCAATCAGAGGGGAAGCAATGGATCTACAGCACTACTTATTGAGGCTAAAACCTGGGATTTGTTCAGGAAGACACAATGTTTTCAGAGCGTTCAGATACAATCGCAAAAGGTTGACATTTAATTCAATTATGTGTCAGTGAATGTTAAATAGCACTCAGTTCAGTGTTCGAAAAATTTAATCCATCACAGATTAGCTGATTCACACTATAATGAGAGAGATGAGCCAAGTTACTACTCGACTGTTTCAAAAAGGAACAGAATCAATTTATTCAAATTCACTGATTTAATTCAATATTTCTGTTAGTGTAGGCCTCTATCTTACGATCTAATCTATCTGGAGTCAAACAGACAAGTTGTTCTTATTTGCAGTCTGTAATGTGAACAAAATCTTCTGCTTGTAAGCGATCTGTAAAGTATACAGAGATGAAATGACAGTGACATTACTTCAGAATTCAGAATGTGTTTCCTTTCAGGATTCTTTAAGGATGTTTAATTCAACAAACGTTCATCAATTTTCCAAAAGCAATTAATCTGATTTCTGTGATTGAATTTGGACTGTGATGGATTATAATAAGAATTATTGTAATCAAATTTACTGTAATCATTTTACATGCAATCATTTCCGTCTCAGCCGTGTAGATTAGAAGGACCGTTATAGCACATTTCCAATTAAGAAGGTACATTTTATTCAAATATTAAGTCCAAATAATGAAAAAAGTTTGGGAGGCAAATGTGAAGAAAAGGTGAAATTATCACACAATGCCTTGAAACTGAATTAAAGTTTATGTTTGCATGTAATTTGCATGTATAAAGATGTGTCCCACAGCCTCACGTATTCATGAGCTTGTGTGTGTTTGCATCGGTAACGCAGTTGAACATCTGTCTGTCTCTGAACGCACCCCTGGATCCAGTAGGCTAATGTTACTCACCCTTGCTTGGGCTTCGCACTAACGCCACAGCAACGCAGCAAACACAACACACAGAACCCCCCAATCATCAGCCAGCATAACAACACATCAACTAACAGTAATAAACAAGGAAAACAACAACCCACCAAAGATAAACCTGCTGAGAAAATCTGACAAAATACTGTTGAAGTTCAAAATAAAGGTCTACATGGCTTTATCATTCTTTTTTCTTTTTGTACATGAGTGTGTGAGCGTGTGTGTGTGTGTGTGTGTGTGTGTGTGTGTGTGTGTGTGCAGGGTTCTTACCTCCCGATAGTGTTAGCAAGTGAGGTCAGCTGGTTGTCATCTACCTTCATGTTGTCAGTATTCTTTTCAACATTCCTACGCAATATGCAAACACGCACACACACACACACACACACACGCACATTGGCATTGACACACAAACATCCAAAAGTTGTTTGCTCTTCAAATAAATACTACACTCAGCTCTGAAGTGCAGTTTTTTAAAAAAAAAAAAAACAATTCACTGAACAAAAGTGATTTAAAGTATAGAGTTGTGCAATATTCTTATTGTGAAAAACATCCCGTGAAAGTCAGAAACTGCTGAGACGGCATTAATGCATAGTTGGTTTTTGTCCTTTTCATTGGATTAGTTGCCGAGTAAGGAGAAATATAGAAATATAGAATAAAACCAAGCCTTATGCTTATTTACACTTTTCAGTTAATCTGTGCTCCCGCCAAACTCCTCTAAAAGCGCAGCTTGCAGTAAAGAAACCGATCTCACCTGGATATGCCCAGTGCCAACGACCGTCCCTGTCCTCTGCTGCTGCAGCCTGGCAAGGCCGCATCAGTGTGGGAAAGTTTCAGTGTCTTTGTGCGTGGCAATGTAATTGTATGTGTTTGTTGTGTGTACCTATAGTGTGCAGAGGAGGTGCTGTAGCATGTTGGAGGACACGCACAGGTCCTCTAAGGCCTCCCGGCAGCCTGAAATATCCGTGTCCAACGTTCTCAATACGATTCTTAGCTAAGTGCATGTACCCGGCCAACTGACGAAATTTTTCCTATGGACCTGCAGAGGGGAGCAGGGGCGAGGACAGAAAGAGAAAAAATGAATGACAGAGATCAGCAAAAAATCTGAAAGCAGTGTCATTTAAATAGTCTCAAAATAGCTTTTTTTTTTGATCCCCCACCTGTCGTTGTTCTTACCCCTGGTATAGACTGTGAGAGTTGTTATTCCCAGCACAGTGTCTCTTAAGTTGTGGATCTGTTCCAACAACCTCCCCGGGCTAAAACATGCGCAAAGACAGAAGAAACCGCATAAATCAGCATAACATACTAACGGAATATAGATCGGAGCTCATAAAATGTAGGCTAATTTATATGAAACGAAAACAATGAAATCAATTAAGAAAATCAAAAAGGAAACCAATCCTCCAGCAGCTGTATGTTGTGAGCAATGGTACCGACCCAATAACTTGAGTGGCATCTTCAAGACCAAACTTCTTTGGCATAAATAAAAAAAATGTTGGCAGAGTAGGGTGAGGCCTGGCAATCTCTTCCTCCATGCTTTCTCTTGCTCCCTGGCAGGAAGCAGACCAATCAACAGCCAAACCTAGGCCTCCTGTCATAAAGTGACTTCTGTCTAACCCCCGCCCCCCGCCAAGTTAGCCTCCGTCCAGCCTCTCTCTTGCCTTCAAGTTATATCGCTGTGTCCGAATTTCAGGGTCAAAACTAAAGGAATAGTAGGCCCTGATCTTGGCTCTGCCCGATAGAAAAGAGATACACAGAGGATTCACCAATATGCGCATTGGGTTTTGAAATGTGAACTTTGAAGGCGGCGGCGAACCCCAAAAAATAGGACAACAGCGCATCTGTGTTTCTGTCTTTTTCTCTCCCTTCACCTTTGTTTCTTTCACAAAACAAAATATAGTCCAACTTGACACATGTAAGACATTCTTTTGCTTCGCTGTGATCAACAAATAAATCTTCCTATGTTAAACATATAATAATTGTACATTTAAACATAAATGAACATGGCAGCAATCACTCTCAACCCACTTCAGAGAATTCAGTTGTACGCCAGATTCCAACCTCTCCCCACTGTGTCAGTCCTGTGGATGGACCTGGAGGGAAGAATACATTTGAATTACACTTAACATTATGACATAATGTATGTATATTTTCATATATGACTAGGCCAAGATACAACGTTGGCATTTAATAATTATATTACATTGATCTGCAAGTGATAATAACCTTTTCTCACAGCAGCCAATTTTTTGACAATGAAAAAGCTAACATAAAACACAAGGTATTACCAAATGACGAAATTACGGTTTTCTGTTCCTATTTAGTGTCCAGTTAGTTTTCCAGTGGAGCCGACATGCAAACAGCAGCAAGTAAATTGAGTATCAATTAGTAACACCTGTGTTTTAACCCAACTTATTACATGTAAAAATGGCTGCTTGTGAAAAAGCCCTATAGTACTCTTTCTGTTTTGCTCATTTGGGTCCAGCAGTCTGCTGTTTATTCCC
>NW_023339674.1:5304605-5318184 GCF_004916995.1 Morone saxatilis
ATGTTGTATGTATATCTTGAGTTTGTAACGAAAGTAATTTCCCCCTGGGATTATTAAAGTATTTCTGATTTTGATTCTGATCATGGAGCATCTGTCTGTGTGCACAGTTGCACCTAGTGATGTGTAAAAAATTAAATTTTGTGTGTTCCTTTTCTCTTCTATTTATCTCACACACACATATGGCGGTTTGTCTTACTTTGGCATGGTTTTCAGGTGGTTCTCTCTCAGCTCCAGGATCCGTAGTTTGGAGAGTCTTAAAGACAGAAGGCACATAAACCAAAACTTAATTTACTGTTTTAATTGTTACAAAAAATGCAGAAAAAAACACAGGCCCCATTTGTCCATATTTAAACTGCAGAACCAGAGTCAAACTTATTTCCAGAATAAGTCATAATAATGATTCATAATAACTGACCGGTAATGTTTTATGACTCCTCATCATTACAGATGATCACCACCAACATTCAAATGTTACAATTTAAAGGAATTTGTCACTAATGAGCTTCCACATTCATCATAAACTGACCGGAATCAGCCGCCCTCACTCACAGTAACACAATTTGCAAACCGGCAGTAGTTAGAAATGGATACAATAAGCAGGAATAAGTACATTAATGACACAGAGGAATTTATGTATATTTTTTGTGAGATTAAAACATGCCCCAAATATAAAAGATGTCCCAAAGATAAAAGTCCATCAAAGTCTAAAGCCTCAGGCTTATTGAGCATGCTCTGCCTCTGTGAATATTTAAAAACGATTGAATTATGTGCAATACATAGAGTATAAAGGCTGATAAACCTGGATTCAGCCATTATTTTCATAAAGATTCATTACAATCGTTACGAGTCACATCAAATTACAGTCTGTGGTGCCTGAAGTATGTAAAAACATCCCATCCAACAGTCACACACCTGCACACACTAACAATTACATGCATCAGTTTACCTGCCAAAGTTAGCTGGCAGATACTCCAAGAAGGCATCGTTTAAGAAGAGCTGGGTCAGATTCAGGAGCTGCGTAAAACCATCTGGGAGTCTGGAAGAGAGAGAAAGAAACAAAGAAAGAAAATAAGAACATATGCAAAAGAAGAAAAAGAAAGTGTGTGTCCTTGAAGGGCCTCAATAGATTAAAACATGGACAACGTTCCCATAACAACTCCGTAGAAACAGCTAACTGCTGCCTGCAGATGACTCATCTCCCGCATACACACACACACACACACACACAAAGTAAAACAAGCATCTGTCTGCAGTATACTGTGTGGTTAAGTCCAGTTGTGTTTCATGGACATTACACCGCCGACAGGAAAACAGCAATTACTAGAATAACACCTGATGCTCCAGTAGCTTCATATCAGAATGGTAAACAACACCAGCAATTTACTGCAGGAATTCCTATTGTCTACCTATACTGTAGTTGAGCCAATAGGATATATACGGTTGTATGTTAGTATGGAGTCTGTGAGGAGTAATAAACACATGGATTAGAATATGTGAATGCAGAAAACAAACAGCGTGGATCTCTTGACGTTGGGCTGTGAAAGAAAAATCTGCCCGAACAGCTAAAAACATGTCAAATGCATCGAACAATCCATTACATCTTGAACTGAGTCCAGATCCACTCAAACTGGAGGATAAAATTGATGCTATCAACAGAACATGCAACTCTCTGGAATGCAGTTTTTTGTTTTTTAACTTCCAATAGAAAATGGTTCTCAGTGAAAACAATACCATAAACGAGCCAATTTGAAAGTGTTTCAGAGATGTTCATTGTTTGTATGATAGAGTCATTGTTTTCCCTCAGGTTGTTATCCAGAAGCTGTATGCTCAGATAAATTAGCCCGACATTTTTCAGGTTTTTGTTGGTGCAGCTGTGTCGAACTTGCAAAACAAACCTCTGTGCTTTAGATAAACATTAATATTTGCTGCCAACTTCTCTTACGAGAGAGATTTTTTTCAGCAAATGTTCAACTTTAACAGTCACGATATGAGTGAGAGGTATTGCTACAGTGTGTGTGTCAGTGTCTTACTTGGTGATAGGGTTGACACTGGCTTCCACCACAGACAGGCCTTTACAGCATTTTATATTGTCTGGAAACTCCTGGATACCTGTAGGAGGGAGACACAGAGAGGGAAAAGGAAATGTGGTGGCATGCATTAGTTTCTTATTTCAACTTTTTGTTGAGTAAATTCCTATAAAGACAGGGAATTATTATCTACTGACAGTTTTGGAAGTGTTTAGACAGCATCACATTTTGGTTAAATACTTTGTGAAATTATTGTGATATGTGTGACGTTTTTCTTTATTCTCAGCTATTTGAGATCTGCAGGAAAACTCACAAGTGCGTTTGTTTCCTTATCTGCTCAACTCCATATACTGTATCTGGATAGATAGTAATTCTAACTGTAGTTGAGAAGGCCGGTAAGTTTGCAGTCGTTTCAGTTTTGTTAAGGTTTGTTTAAACTCATCTGCGTTATTTTTTTTTTACCGTTTTTACTGATGTCCAGCTCTTTGAGGTTAACCAAGCTGGCGATGGTGGTGGGCAGGTTGGACAGGTCGTTATCGGGCATGCTCAGCTTCTTCAAGGCCTGGCAGTTGAAGAGTTGCTATGGAAACACAGAGGGAAAACAATGAAATATTATAGTCTGTTGGCAAAATCACACAGACCTTTAGAAGTGAGGTACAAAAGGACAGAGCACGAGTAAGTCAGCTGGAGGCATGCACCACTTAATGTTGTGGAAAAGCAGTGCCATTTTAGAGGCATTTTCTATGAATAATGCAGAATTAATCTACATACAGTAGCCCTTAGGGAAAAAACATACGAGAGTGAAAAGTGCCCTTAAATAGGAAAGTACCACAAATGGCAAA
Organism: Morone saxatilis; assembly: GCF_004916995.1. Taxonomy (NCBI): domain Eukaryota; kingdom Metazoa; phylum Chordata; class Actinopteri; family Moronidae; genus Morone; species Morone saxatilis. Next base: position 5,307,475 of record NW_023339674.1, read on the forward strand.
ACATATAAAAGAGTGAAAGCATATGCATAAAGAGGAAAGTGCTTAGAATATGGGAATGCTATAGTGTGTAAATACAAAAACACTCTCAACACACAAAACCACAGACATGAAGGGAAATGCTGAAAATGGCATGATGGACTAGTTTTTAAGTAAAATTTTAACTCAGTTAAGACAGTGTTTTCTTTAGAGACATAATAAAAATGAATAACTCTTCAATAGATAACCTCACTCTTGTCAGCCTCCTGCCGCTGCCTCTTGGCCAGGTCATTGTTAATGAGAATTGGTTCTCAATAGACTTATGGTTAAATGAAGGTAAAATAAAGGGACAGGGACAGAATTTGGTTCATGTTTGGTGCGTTCTGAGCGGGTGACCTCAATTAAAATATACATCATTATAAAAAATGCTGAGGATTACTTGCCTACCAGTCGACCTGAATCCATTTGGATGAATGGCAAAAAACATTTTCAGCTTTAAAAGAAGTTCAATGGATCATCCAGGAAACTGTTTTGGTTTTGCCATGTTTCCTAACCTCACCTTCTAGTTCATATTAAAGGTGGTGTGAGTCATTCTGGAGAGAAATATAGTTGTTGAGTCTCATTCCCAGGTTTGGCCTTGGGTTGCCAAAGCGTCGGCATCTGAGGACCTGGGAGCGCAAACATTTTCTGTGGTGTTGTGTGGCCAATTTGTTTGTTTCCCATTTACCATAACCCCAAAGCGTTGGTATTTGATGACTTGGGAATGATACTCAAGAATCAACTATCTTTCTCCAAAATGACTCACCCCACCTTTAAGTATGAAGTCACTTAAGAGCGGACAATTGAAAATGAAATCAATTACTTCCACAACCATTTGTAAATTGTAAGTTGCACAGCAGCCAGTATAAAGATGTGGCACCTTAATGTTCCAAGTGTCTCCCAGATATCTTGCTTTTTGATGCTGCCTCTTGTCCAGGTCGTCATTGTAAACAAGAATTGATTCTCAACTGACTTATGTGGTTAAATGAAGGTAGAAATCCACTGAATGTGAACCATGCTTTACACACAACATTATCCTATGTGCAATTTCTGATACGTGATTCTCTCCAAAGCATAAGCTCACTCACATTCATTCAGACACTTTAGAGTTTTACCTAACTTGTACAATGAAAGGGAACCTGGGCATACATTGCAGGAGCACAGAAGGCCAAAGAGCAAAACACTGAAAGGGCTGCTGTGTGCCCATGGGTCAGAGCAGGCCACTACACTTAAAGACACAATCACTTACTCACACACACTTAAGGAGCTCTCCAACTCACTTACATAAAGGCCAATCACTCTGGCAGCCTCAATGGCTCTTATACAGTCTTGGCACACACACGAATACACGCTGTCAGGGCTGAGCAGATTTCTTTTTTTTTGTCAGTTGAATGCAAGTTTGACCTGCCACTTACACAGCCCTATTAGAGTGTCTCCATTCATGCAGGTTATATTTAGAAATCCAATTCAACATTTGTGTCATTTAAACCAGGACAGGATATCAATACAATGAGACAGCCCTCTTATAAACAGCACCTGGAATTCTCCTTCAAATACTGGAAGGGTATTTCGCCTCATCACTGCCCACATGGGGGTTTTCTGAAAGTCCCGGATGCCATCAGGTGGCTGCGACGTGGCCAGGTATTAACCTTCTCCTTTCACACCATGTTTGCTGTTTTCTAGAATGTAATGATGGTTGTCAGTTGCCAGAAAATCAATACTGATGGTCTTGGTCTCAAGACGATTCTAACTTTCATTAGGAATGGCAATGCTGATAAGTCAGTTGAGTTCAGGAAATTTCAGTGACATTGTGCAAAATCCCAAATTTGCAAACTGGGTTTTGATTTCGACAGCAGTCCAAAGTAAAAATATCTCAACTATTGTTGAATGGGCTGACTTGAAATTTTGAATTCACAATTCACAGGGGAGAATCCAAATGACCATAGCATGCTGATTATTATTAGCATTAGCATTAGCATTCAGTTTAAAGCATTGAGTAGACCAACTTATGAACATCAACAGGCTCATTATATCTAAATGTTCGTTTCAGAATAAATCACTCAAAGACACCAAAGGGTCTTATCAAACTAGTATCAAATATGTTTCTGTTTGACATTAGAATTCAGTTTAAAGCAGTTTAAAGTTAAAAGGCTGACAAAATACAATGATGAAAAATAACATGTAGCTAAGTCTGATCTTAGCCGTAAACTGGCAACTTTACAGATGATAAACCCTTTCTGTTTAGGTATCAGCATGGCCTTAGTGCCACCCTCAGGCCAAACTTTAAATTTTGACCCCAAAAAGTAATTTCTTGATTCTGAACCATCAAACACTTGGTTTCTGGTGCTTTACAAGGCCACGGGTGTGGCTCTAGAATTGCTTGAATGTAAATTCCTTTAAATGTACATCACTATTAACCTTGCAAGGCAATTGGACTTGCAAGACCACACAATCAAAAGAACATGCAAGAATCCATCCTGCCAGGCTTCAAGCTATGAGCTTGTGTCCAAATACAGTGGTATCGGACCAGTCAGTGTCCTTTGAGGAACTACTGGCAGGTACGGCATGAGCTATAGTGTGGTTTAACGCTAGGTGTGTGTTTGATGACATGTGGGAGAAGTGACTGTTTGCTCATAGAAAACAATGTTGGCTGCTTAAGAGGTTAGCGTAAATGCTGCTAGCATTAGTTTTCTCAGAACTGGAGAGTATTTCTTCATTGAAAAAAGAGCAAAGAACAGCACTGAAGGTTTTTCTCTATGGAAAATATTTTCCACTCTTTTCCTGACTCGCAATAGTAAGAGTTTGACTACATTATATGTTTTATTGATCTGATTGGTTGAAGTTCGTGGTGGAAGTTTGCTCATGATAGTGGGTGATAAACAGATGGTTCATCCAATCATCTGCTGAGTATTTCTTGAAAGCACCTGGCCTTTTCCAAACAGTCTCCAACCACAACTTCCCAGATTGTTCTGTGAAACAAACCATTTGGCAGAGTCAAGTTGCCTCTCTGTCCAAATAAATGAATTGGCTCACACAAATTTTTTTATTATATTAAAATGTGTCAACTAAGTCACAGTTATAGTCACGTAATCAGTGTGTACAAAAGTGCAAAAGTGCATATTTTCTGTGCTTTCCACCAATGGGTCCAAATGTAAAACAGCTCTTCATTATGTAAGACACACGTCACTGCTCCCTTGAACATTGTGTGGAGTAAACAGTTTATTTTAATCAAAGTGATCAAGGTCATAAGAAAGTGCAACACATATTTGGTTGACTGACTGGCCTTGGTCCATGTTCAGGTACTCAAGAAATGGTAGGAGTTATGTATAGGAAGTTGAGCTTAAGGGTTACAAGTTAAAGTCAATGGAGAAAAGTACCCAGAAGAAAAGGGATTAGCTTCGAAGTTACCTTGGGTAGTTCCTCAATCTGGTTGGCGTCTAGGTAGAGCTCCTCCAGAGTTCTCTCGAAGCTGAAGATCTCCTTGGGGACCTGCTGCAGGCTGCAGTGGGAGTAGTCCAACACTGAGATCACTTCCTCTTCACCACGGAAACAACGGCACGGCACCAGCCGGCCAATCAGCTTCCGCTTAGTGGTCATTTCCAGACACTGCACTGTGTAGACAAAAAGAGGAGAGAACCAAAGACAATTTTAGATTCATTCCAGAGGGTCTGCTGCTTATGGAGATCAATGGGCTCACGATATCTGATTGTTGTTTTCAGGATAAATCACTTGAAGATTCCCCAAAAGGTCTGAAACATCAAACTAGCATCAAATATGTTTCTGCTTCAGAGATTAACCATGGAGCCGACATTAAAATTCATGTGTGGGATTTTCTCTAAAATGTTCTAAAATAAATTTTTTATAACAACCATGTGAGCTGTATTCAGTAATGGTGACTGCTTATTCACTGCGTTTGATGAGTAATGCAATAAAAAAGATGCACAAAGGAACACATTCTCAAAAGCAACACCTACCACAAAAGTTTAAGGGTGTAAAAGATGACAGCGTTCATGTGACTCTGGCAACCATCAGTGTTACATTGACACTTAGATCAACACTATAAGCTCATCAGAAGAGCCACGTCATCTATGAGTTGGCAAACAACACAGTGATAGACTGACGACCTGTCCAAGGTATACGCTGGACTCTTGCCCATTTTGAGCTGGGATTAAGTCCAGCCCTCAACATCCCTGCAGAGGAGGTATAGATAATGGACACAGTGAGAAAAATAACTATGGACAATGCTGGTTTAATGCAGAAATTCTATTCTGTACAGCACCAATGATCAGAGGTGACATACATTAAAAACTGCAACAGGTCTTTATTGACCATCTGTTGCTAACTGGTTATCGTCATTCACCTCTTTCTGTTGGCTACTATCTGTTCAGTGTATCCGTTGTATGTTATACCACAACCAGAGAAAATACTTGCTGGAAAATGTCTATTTAAATGTCAAATTATGGTAAATGTTGTTTTAGGTTATATCGATATGTATTACAATATAATGCATTTTCTAGAAAATCAAATAAGAAACAAATCCAATATTGTGATGTCTTTTTTTGCTTGAAATGCTGCAGCCTTCAAAAATGGTTTAATACACCCAGAGATCTGACATGTGTCTTTTCATGTTATATACTGTAATATCATCCACCCATAGATTCAAACATATGTATTCATTTTTTCCAGTAATCTTCATGGATTTGATGAAACTGCTCAGTTCATTGTTTTGATGAATGATGAACCAGTGTAAAGTGGCATTTTCAAGTATGCAGGTATAAGTCTGTTCACATGCTCACATTTATGATGAAACAGTTATTTATTGCTGTAATTGTCCATAATGGCTGTAAAATATTTCTTTTTTTATGTAGATGGTGGACAAAATCCGCAGTCCTCTTTTTAAAGCAATAGTTGATTTGAAGTTAATATGAGGCTTCAGGAGTCTGAGTTACAGTAATAAAATCAAGTGTGAATCCAAAATTACAGACTTTTTTGGGACAAAATTCACGTTTGTATTACTATCCCTCCACTGCAGCTCAGCAAAGAACCAGGGGGGGAAACAAAAGAGGAAATTTCACACTTAAAAAAAGGCTGCACCTTTGGAAGAAACCCACTTGATTTGTCTCACTCAGACTGCCTATAACTGAACTTTGTAATGGATTTTGTCACTGACTGAGGGCTCTGGATTTTATTCCCGATCTCTCAGCAACCAGAATCCATTGCAAAGTACAGATAGACCTGAAACATGTGAACTTATCCTTTAAGGCAGGGTGATGTAGGACCAACATTATTGTGACAGCTTCAAATAACTGTCTTTTCGCTGCCAGGCAGATGTAAAACCCGGGGCAGATGGGTAACACAGCCGCTCCTCATCAACCATCAGTTACCCAGCTCACAGCAGGCTGAGGCTCAACTCTCGGCACACACACACACACAGAGTCACTCTCTTCAAACAACAAGCCAGAGCCATATAATTAGACTGAATCCTTTGTAATTCTGCGACAACATCACTCCATTACACAACTCCATTTAAAAAGCCAGCAGTTGAATGGCATGAGTAGGCTAACCATGGGTATTAAAATCCTTGAGTGAGAATTTATCATTCAGCTTTATCATTTCAAACCCAAACGCTTACTACACTCAATCTACAGACAAATAAAAATGTTTTAATGCCAGCCCTTTCAAACAGAACAAAGAGTGAATTTTCAGTTATCTGACTGCCACCCTAATTTCCTGTTTGATCTGGATGAGCCACAACCAGCTGTGACGAGGAGAGAAGAACCGGAGGTGATGAGGAGTTAACAGCTGCAGTGGTGTGAGGAGACGGAGACGAACCAAAAAGGGGGGACGAGGAGGAGAAAAGGAGGGAGAGAACCTGAAAATGAGGAGGTGAAAAGAGCCAGAGACAGGGACACCAGGAGGCTCAGAGATAAGACCTGCAGCTTTATCTGTCTATAAACACACACATGTCCAGTTCCACAGTGTGACCAGATGAATCCAGAAGATAGACGGAGTGATCTTGAGCACTGTGAGGACACTGTGTTATCTGCTCTTGTTTGTTGCAAGGCCAGTGAAATCTGATAAAAAAGACCGCAGATCCTCTGGGACTGTTTATCTAAAAGGGTTGGACCATTAAAATCAATACATCCTTATCCACAGCATGCTCAAAGCGGGCGTAATGAGGCGAGCCGGGATTTACTGTTTGTCTACAATATGTGTAAACCCAGCAGGCAGTGCTTTTCATGGTGCTCACACCTTGGACCGCTGGTTTTTGTCCAACCCTTCGTGTTTAAAAGGTAACCCCCGGGTTTGTTTAGCACTGGGAAACAGGTAGGACTTTAACAATGAGGATTACACAGCTCAGATGAATGTAAAAATCTCAAAGCATGTCCTGTGGGGTGGACTGCCAACTCAAAAAACACAATGCAGAAGATGCTGTGGGCAGTTGTTTTAAATGTGGAATTACAGATTCATTGATTCACGCATTTTGGGACTGTGGCAAAGTTTTAAAGATTTGGTTTTATTTAAAACATGGATTATCAGAGGTATTGGTACAAAAAAAACAAACCATTATATATTTACTGCAACCTTTTGATTTGAGGCCATGCCAAGTGAAAGATGCAGCTTACATACTGTATATGGCAACACACTCATGGTCGTCATTAATACCCTAACATAAAGATTACTTTACATTTAGTTGTTATTCTAAGTATATTATTATTATTGTGAAAAAAAATGAAAAGATGACGGTTCTAGCTTTATTTTGTAGGTCTTACATCAACCCTGTCTTTAAGCCTTGTCTTAAAGCCTTAAAAATGACATTTCTATATTAGTAAATTGTTTTCATAATTACGTTGTGGTGACAACGTAATACCTGCCAGGATTATGTTCACAGGCAACGTTTTTTGAAACACTACATTGATGTTGGTGGTTAGGGTGGACAATGGGTGTACACAGTGCAGAACTGTCATACCGGTGTCTGGGCTTCGCTTCCAAACTCCTGCTAGTACTTTGGTTAAGGTTAGGAAAGATTTTGAAATCGTATGTCTCATGTCGCTGCTGACTTTTGAATAATGCTATAGTCACCATGAATTTTGGGGGAAAATAAAATATGTTGTCAGTAGTTCAATATTTTACTGATGTGTTCAGTTCAGTGTTCAGTATCATTTTTGCAACTTGCCAGGTACATTAATTAACAGCATTTCCCTAGTATGTTAGTGGTAAACATAACTCTGTGCATTACGCCCTCAAAATGTATTTACTGTTGCAAATTCGTTGTATATAAATGTAATTTCCAGGAGTCAGGGCTAAAAAAAGTAAAGAGTAAAATTTTGGGTGAAATGAAAACTAGAGATAGAAACTGATACATATCTGTAATTCTTAAGTGAGTGGTACCTCATCACTCCAGATCTGTTCATGAGCATACTGACACAAAACACACTGCACAGTCACTGTATGTGATGAAGTATATTTACAAAATAGGTTTTGGTTTTAAAGTCACAGAGTGCCTCCCACACACAGGGAGAGGGCGAGAGAGAAGAGTAGATCTGGCGAGAATGAAGTTCGAGTGCTTTGACATCAATAACTGTGTCAAAAGCACATAAAAACGGAGTGAAAAGATTGACAGAGAAAAAAACAGGGACTTTTGAGCTGGTGACACTGAAGCCTTATTGACTAACCCCCCACAGTCCTCCCTCCCCTCTCCCCTCTTGATCACAGTAGTTTGTCCCAGGGGAGCAGCTCACCTGATTGGCTGCCTTTCAGGCGCAGGCGACTCGGGTGTGGAGGTGAACGTGTTTCCTGATAGGTGGTTGCTAGGCAATGGATGTTATTATGGGGAGCTGCGTTTGGAGAAAGGACCAGCTGCAATGGATGATTGTGTGTAACTATGTCTATATGTGTGCATGTGTGATACTGTGGGGGGTTGTGTTTATGTATTTGTGTTTACATACATGAGTGTGGTTTATACATAGCTTAGTGTGTTGGTTCCTTACAAAATGAAAATGATTGAACTGAACAATTGCGCATGTATCAGTTAAATAGTGTGTAAGTGTGTGCGTACGTATGTCAGTGTGATAGCCTCCTGCAGGCAGAGCAATGTAATAACTATCATTACCAAACCATGGGCTCAAGCTCTCATTTAAGACTAAAAGGAAATTAAAGGAGGGCCGCTGTCAGAGCCATAGCAATCATAAAATACTGTGTGTGTCTGTGTATGCGTGTGTGGCATGGTGTGCACTGGCAGATGAATACATATATACTTATGCAAACGTGCTTTCAGTTATGAAGGTTTTCTTCAGGCTGTGTAATGAAAATGGAAACCCTCCATACACACACATTGGTATCAGTGTGCAGGCCCCACATAGTGCCTTATTAGGCCTGTTTGTGACTGCCACAGCTTAATTTAGTCACCCTGCTGAGGGTGTTATTCTCTTCATTAGAATTATCAACAGGTGTACTGGGGCCTCACAGATAAAACACTGTCTGATAGCAGCAGTGTTAGTTGCTAGTCTGGGTCTGATTTGTCTTTTTGTGGTTAGTCTCAAACCCTCCACGTTCCCTCAAGCTAGTTAACCAACTTTGCTGTTGATCATGCTGAATTAAATGTGAACTACGATTTTTTTTATAAAAAGAGGCAAGAGGTATATAAAATTTAGGCTGCTTAATTGCTGTGAGCTCCTCCAGCTCATTTGGTGGATCCCTCTGCTGTGGCTTGGCAGACTCTCCGTCCACTTTGAGTTGTCCAGGAGTAAACAGAGGAATGTGCATGCATATGTGTGTGCGCACGTGTTTGTGTGTTAAATTCACTGCGCACTGTGTTTTGAGAGGCACGGTGTGCTATCGGCTCGTTAAAGCGGTTTGAACAAGTATTTGCTTGTTAAAGGCAAACAGTGCCCAGTAGCCCGCTGTACAATAAACGAGAGAAAGAAAATCTCTCAGATGAATTGATAAATGTTTTCTTTCATTTGGCATGAGAGGGGTGGAGGCTGAACTAGTTTTTGGCCTTGGCTTTGATCCACTGAGTGCTGTGTGTGATTGACAGCCCTCATAGAAGGTAAGGTGGAGTTGAAATTTTACAGTTTTTCACATGAATTTTTAAAGTCCAGTTGGAACACAATCAGCACATTAGAGACAAGAGCCTTTGTTAAGGTCTGCCAGTGTGTTTCTGTGTGTGTGTGTGTGTGTACATTTGGCCCTCTTTGCTTATAAAAGTATGATTCATATATTAGAGATATATCAACTGAATTATTCCTACACAATAGTGACTGATTTGTGTTTGTGAGTGTGCTTGTGTGGCTGTAGAGCACTAATACTTATTACATAGGTAAAAGAAGTGGTTGCACATTATAAATGAACAAACAAAGCCTCAGGGTAGTTAAAGCTGGAGGATGCGAAGAAGAGAGGAGAAGAGGAGGAAAGGGCTCATTAATAAAAACAACGCTGTGTTGGGGTCACTTGTGTGGAGGCAGAGATAGATACCTTGAACATGCCAACAGGCCATTCAGTACACCACTAATATGTGTGGGCAGTATGGTGAGTGTTAGTGAGGGAGGGACAGAAAAAAAAAAATAAAATGCCGCATTGATACCTTTAGCTATCTGATGTCAGCACTTTGAACACAAAGAATGTCACCCTTTTTTGCTCCTCGGAGGGAAAAAAAACATGAAAATAGAAAAATAACAAATCCTCAAAACAACAAGAACAACAAAGGACTAAAAGAAATCCAAATCAAAACCCATAAGACTGTTCATGTTCCTGGACTTGAGACAGCAGTGGTAGAAAGACGGATTGGTGAAAAAGAGAGCAAAGTTATAGCCTGAAGAAAAGTGATACACCTGTTCTGATCCAATAAATCATACTTGCTTTTTCAATCAGTAGTCATTATTTTAATTGATTTACCAACCACAATTAGAAGCCTCATCATGTGTCACATTTAGTGAGATAGTCATTTGTCGAGCACTGATCATCATTTGTCTTATTTAACTGTGATGTAGGAAGTTAGAATGTGGGTAGAGGCTAAAGTACAACATAATTTGAAGAGCATGTGTCATAAAAAAAGCAAAAGTGCTGTACAGAGCAATAAAAAATTAGTCAGTTAAAACATATACAAATATATATACCACCAACAAACTCATCATATAATTCATTCATGAGGGAATTAGCCTAAAATATAAGTATTTTTTTATCACATTATTCTTTTGCATTATTAACTTGTCTTTTAGTCCTTTCTCACAATAAAACCTTAACAGTAACACTGGTTATTATAATGTATACAACACATTTACTGCATAAAAATCATAGATTAAGATGCTCAGACTAAAAGCACATCTGCAGATCTGAGCTTTTACATGTCAGAAAATTAGAAAAAATATTCAAACTGCTATGGAGAGACAACAGACCGCAGAGAGAAAGAGAAAGAGAGAAATAAAATGAGGATGACTGCCGTCAGAGTCACCTTGTAGGAACAGGAAGTGTGTGTCCCAGTGAGGGATGTTTGGTACAAGTCGGACTAAAGAGAGGAGTACAGGGTTGAAGAAAGAGAAGACAGACTGATGAAAGAGGAGGAGCGCTTACAGAAGAGCTCTGACAGATTGTCATTAAGAAGGACAGCTGCCTTTTTCCGTGACTCTTCTAATCTATAATCCACACACACACACACACACACACACACACACACACACAAACGAGAAGCCTCTC
>NW_023339674.1:5318284-5325219 GCF_004916995.1 Morone saxatilis
TAGATAGATAGATCCTTACATAATATTTGCTGTTGCATATTAGTATATACATTGAATTTCTAGGAGACAGTGCTTCTTCTATTCATATTAACGTATACACGTTACACATATATTTGTATTAATAATTATTTATATTACTTTATAGTCACACGAATGATTGATGGATTGTTACAGTATAAAGAGACAAAATACAACCTCTGGTTTCTCCTAGTAAAGATAAGAACCACTGACAGAATTTGGGGAAAAGTGATATACATATTTTGATGCATTTGTCTCCTTGGCTCCTCACAGTATGCATGCTCTCAAATTTAGAATATATATATATAATATATACGTATTTTTTACACGTTACTTATGTGCTCCATGATCATATATTAAGATAATAAAAAAAAACAATATTTGCCGCCCATCCCCAGATGAAAAACATGGCGAATAAAAGATGGTCAAGAATACAACATAGTACACAACATATTTTTATCACCTCGGAACATGCTACCACTGGAAAGCATCAAGCTTCAGCAGCTTCAAGATCAACAGATAATGTTGTGTTAACAGTTGCTAGCCTGGAGCAGAACACACATTTACAGGTCACGACATCCTGCTGCTCTGTACAAGTTCCTCTGCACCAAAGCAATGGAAACTATGCACTGTGACATTACCTAAATACATTCCATTTGTGTTTATGTGGTTGACCTTCATGTTTCAGACTTCTGGTACATGTCAGCCTGCTATAATCTCCTCTCAAATGTTTGCTGTCAGTGTGGCCGTCCAACCAGCAGAGGACACATGTCAGGTGACACGCTCCGTCATAGTTACGCAGCAGAAGAAGCGTTAGGGGTCTTCTCATTGGCTGAGTGCAGGCGCTTTGATTGCTAGCTTGGCTGAAGGCTACATGACTACCAAAGGTGTGAAATCTGTTTAATACTTGCTGCATCCTCTAATCAACCGCTTGACATCCCAGCCAAGAGCCAGATGGCCCAGGACCCAGCAGCACTGACCACAGCTGATATGACCTTTTGGTAGATTAGTTCTTCTGTGCTCCTATAATACACATTTAAGCTTTTTATTCTCTTTTTCATAGCAATTGTCTTTTTCTTTTTATCTTTTTTGTGGGAGCTTGGCTTGATCTCTGTTCTTTATCCTTGGATGATCTCAGTCATAAAGTCTATTTCTGTCCACAGACATGATGATTAGTCACACACAAGCTTCTGTTTCCCCCCCCCCGACCGACCGACATGCGGTAAAGTAACTGAATAATTACAGACTGTCTTTTAAGACAACCAAAATGACCCAGTATAAAAGTATTGCGGTTATTGATTTGGCAAAATCAATAAAATAATATATCAGCACAGTCTGCTAAACAATCGGTCTTTATTAGCTACTGATACTGCAGCTGCTTGATTATGCACTCACAGTCTATTGATGTAACAGCTTAAATATGCAACGAGAGTAGACTAAAAATAACAGCTTTTTTGTTGAGAGCAGAGAAAAAGAGGAGAGCTGATGTTACCAATTAGGATTAGGCAGAGGGGACAATGACAAATATTAGGAGCAAATGGGAAATTGTTTACGTGGGCAACGGTGAGTGCCGACTGTGGCCAGTCACCTTCATGATAATGAGACCTCCTAAGACTGATTTTACACCAGGAAGAACCCAGATTATGTACAAAGAAGATGCAGAGAACAGGGAGGATGTAGAGCTACTCAGAGTGTTTAAATATTACAACAAACAACAAAACTGTCAGCTTTTTTTTAAAGATCCTACAATACAGCCAATTACACTCAGTATCTGGGCCATATTCAGCTTATGTTCATTCATTCTTATTCTGTTTTGTGGAAAAAAAATTGACCTAACTTTGAAAATCTTTGTGTTTGTAGTGCTGTGGTCGACCCCGTCTAAATAAATGGATGTAAGGGGGACACTGAAGTGTTTCCAGTCCTGGTCAGACTTCCAGAGAGCAAAAAAAAAAAAAAAAGTAGGAAGAGAGTCAGAGCAAGCCGACGCCAATAGGGTGAAACTAGGAAGTGAGCGTGGTTGGCTGTGTTGGCTCTTGCTGCTGCTATGGAAACAGCATGACAGAGCAGACTGACTCTGCAGAGGCAACGCTACATGTGCATGTGCAAGCTCCCGACACACACACACAGAAATAAGTACAATGATAATTACGTAAAGGAAACAAAAATGTGAGTAGTAAGACATTTTGCAAGAACTCCAAACACACACGCCAGCCCACACACATTTACACACTAGCAAGCGGTGGTGGAAGAAACCTTTTAGATTTTATTCAGACTCTAAAAGTAGTAATACCACAATGTCAAAATACTCAATTACAAGTAAAAGTCCTACTACTACTTTAGTTGGTTTGGGTGTTTTTGCAGTTGAATCTGCCACTTCCTGTCAGTATTTTTATTTATTTTTAAGTACATTTTTATTTTATTTTTTACTCCTCCCCGCTCCCAAACACATACACAAAAAAAGGATCACCAAACGTGCGGCGCCTCGGTGAGGAAACATTAGTGCTATGATTTTCTAAGCGTTCGCGGCCAACGGTTTGCCGATAAATCGCCACCAAACCGGCCAAAAAATGAATGGGTGGTACGTATTGGGAAGAATGTTCAACTGACACATCACCAATGTCCATTTCATTCTAGAGTGGAGAGAGAGGGAAGAATCATTGTCGAAAATAAATGTGAAACCTGCTGCTCAAGGCACACAATGTCCCCCGCACCAGAGAAATAATTATCAGATACCGGACCGAACGTAGGTTAAATTTTGTCTGGGGTCCGGGCAGTGAGGAATCCACTCTGAAGCTGTCCAGCACACACATAGTTTTGCGGGAAACGCACAGCTGCGCCAGCAACACCCTCTCACGGCCCCATCTACTCCCATGTTAATTTGAGAGGAGACATTTTGAAAAGAGCTCGTTGAACCTGTTCTTTCTCAAACTCCCGAGGTCACATTTTTTAACGATTAGCGGTTAGCTAGCGATTAGCACTTAGCTAGCGATTAGCGCTTAGCTAGCGATTAGCGGTTAGTTAGCGGTTAGCTAGCGATTAGCGCTTAGCTAGCGATTAGCGCTTAGCTCAGCGCTAGCTTTGGTTACTGTGTTTATGTGTGCTAACTCTAGCTAGCTAGCTAAAGAGAATGACAAGGCATTAATATGCTAGCGCTAGCTAGTTAGCGTGCTAGAGAGAATGACATGGTATTAATATATGGGCCAGAGGCAGGCACACTCAAAATTTCTTTAGGAATTTTCTAGTTAAACGTTACTGTTGTTTACCTCAGCATGTTTAAATGTCTGTAAATAAACATGTTGGGATAGTATACGTTAGCTAACATTCAGTCAGCATATTAAAAAAAAGTTTAAAAAAAAATGTATATACTGTGTTTGGGCAAAACCATAGGCTTACTTTTTAGAATGTTGGACGGACAGACAAACCAACAGACCACTGCCATCCCTTGGCCCCACCAACAGTGGAGCAAAAGCCTCCAGATTGTTGATAATATTATTTGGCATTATCACATAATACACATCATATGTTGCAGAAGCTGCCTCGTGCACAAGCACAATCCACACAGCAGGGTTTTATCATCCTGCAGGGTGTTATCAGTCTGCTGTCAGGAGGGTTTTAAATCCTGTCCATGTGGCTTCTGCCCCCCTCTTCCATCTCCACAGCCTGACCTCTGCCATCATGCTCGACAATGGCAGCATATAGCTGTCAGCACTGTGGATCCATTATTCACACTGCTACCATATGAAGGGGAATCCATCTGCAGCATCATGCTGGAAGTGAAACATATAAGCATGTTAATATACAGAGCGGGAGAGAAAGAGAGAGAGAGAGAGAGAGAGTGATATGAATTTCAAAAGAAGAGGGATGAAGGGAGTGATGAAAGAGGAAGTCAGATGAGAGAGACCGGGACTGGGTGATGGTGTGCCATCCCATCTTTGCATTATTTATACGTGCAAACATGTCACAGTGGTTATGACCCAAAGGAAAGACAGAGCAGAGGGAATCTTACACTCTGAACACGTTTAAAAATTGCTTCAGTGACAAACTCAACTCAGTGTGCCATCTTTATAGAATGTTAGCCATTTGCAGCATTCTCACACTAATGCTGTATGAAAAGACCAGTGTGTAGGATTTAGTGGTGTCCAGCAGGTTAGCTGCAGATTGCAACTCGCCCTCTTCACACCAGTTCACAGTCTCCATACCCTGTGCAACAGCTGATCTGAGTAACCCTCCAGTCAACTCGGAGGAACTTTTATATTCAGCTAAAAGGGGAAACTGGGAAGATGAAAACTACCAGCAAGCACCAAAGAATGGCTGATTGCTGCAAAGTGCTTCGCTGTTACATAGAAATATGTAGAAATGCAGGACTTGCAGCACCCCCACAGTCCCTGTTTTACTGTGTCCTCCCCAGTGTTTAAACCAAAGTCTCGCCCTTGAGTAACTTTGGAGTCTCAGCAGGTTTCCTAGCAGTCTCATTCTGATGATGGGACACAAGGAAGCATCATTCTCAAAATGTCCAAATATTCCTTGTAGTGTTGACAGGTTGTGCAGTTCAGCTTGTTAAAATGACATTTGTATGTCACAATTTTGTCACCAAACAAATTGAAGGCTGTGTGTAACAGATGTGGCCCCGGACCGGTAGTTTTGCAGCTATTTGTTCATAAGCCAAAGTATTGAACCCACTGACAGAAAAAAAATCCAAACAAACCTAGACCAGACTACAAACAACAACTCTGCACATTGTGATGACTGGTACGCAGGCTTGGGGAGTAACAGATTACACTAGTTAAAAAATAAAAGACGTAATCAGATAACAGTCACATTTAGTAAAAATGGGGATTTTTCTTTAAAAATACACTGAGCAGAGAACACATTGTTGATTCAAAAATCTTGGTTGCCATTTTCTTTTCAAAGCTTACATTGTTCCATTGATTTACAGAATACACTTACATCAGTAGTTATATATTGATATTTATTTTCTCTTGTTTGTCGTGTTAAGGTAATCCAAAAGTAACAGAAAGTAAACAAGTTACTTTAATTTTGTGATACTTGATTAGGTTACTGACTTTTTTTTAACTTAGTAATTGTATGAGATTACATTTTTAAAGTAACCCTCCCAACCCTGCTGATACGACAGTAGAAAGGTGGACTGTTCTTATCTCCTTCTTTTCTCCTTCAAAGATAGCATATCCAAAACTGTATGCCCGTCATTAGGTTTAATTCTATTTTATCTATAAAATAAAATAGAATAGAATAGAATCTATCTATAATTTTAGTTCTTCACTGTGGTTAGTGAAATTAATAGAAAGAAAAGAATGTCTTCTGCAATTTGGAATGTAGAGATGTCGCTAAGCACTAATGGTAAATGGACCTGTACTTGTATAGCGCCTTTCTAGTCTTCCGACCGACTCAAAGCACTTTTACACTATGTGCCACTCACACACATTCACGTGGGCAAAGTCCATCGAACAGAAACTAACTCATTCAATACCCATTCACAACGTGCTGTGCATCGGGAGCAATTTTGGGGTTCAGTATCTTGCTCAGCCAGGGGAGCCGGGGATCGAACAAACCTTTTCCGATTGGGGGACGACTGCTCTCTGAGCCACAGCCGCTCAGTAAGTAAGTATAATCGCTGAATTGTTTACAGATTCACAATATATATATATGTCTATATGTAAAATGGAAAAAATATTATATGAATGAATTTCAATTTAGTTAAAAAGAAATCAACAGAGAGTTCTCAGGTTCCACTGGTTGTCCTCGGTTCATTACAGGATCTCTATGTCTGTCATGTTTTCAAATTCTGACTATTTTTCTAATCAAAGGAAAAGTCAGGGGATATCATTATGATACATAGGGTAAATGAAAAAATAAACCTCAAAAAACAGTATTGCAGACCCCATTGATATATGTTCTGTCTTGCATTCAACCTTCCTTTCCATTCACACAGTCACTGCAGTCGCTGTACCCAGAGAGCTGTGAAAAAGCCAACATCTTTCACTGTATTGTTCGTTGCTGTGAAAGAGAACTGCAGTGCAGAATGGATGAACAAGCAGAGAATCTGTGCTCATTTTCTGTGATGTTTGTAGGATGTGTATTTAGAGGAACAGCAACATTTGGGGGTACAGAATATATTCTAGTTTTCGATCTGGCTCATCTGTCATAGACACTTTGTCTCTCTATGGGCGGCTGTGGCTCAGAGGCAGAGCGGGTCGTCCCCCAATCAGAAGGTTGTTGGTTTGAACAGCCCACACACTGTTACTTTCAGCTTGAATCACCAGTCTTATGGAGCCATCACTTTAGCTACGTACAGGATTCAGTCCAGGGTCGAGCTGCCAATCTTATTCACACTGCCAGGGACAATCACCAAATGAGATACTGGCGTCTAATTTTTTTTCTTCAATTATGCACTTTTTACGTTCACTCTAGGATCGACATTCGTATGCAGGGGCCCACTTAAGGCTGCTGACCTGATTCACACTGGATCTTGATATGACCCACACTTAGCAAATAATGTGAACGGACAAGAAAACAAAAACAAATCAGGATCTGAGCAATCTGTATTCCTCTCCGCACGACCTTAGGAAAACATTAAAGCTTCCAACAAGAAGCTTATTTTGGAGAAGACACAGTTATTCTATCGGATCATAAGATGGTAAAATTTCTAAAATGGCGGACCTGCTACTTGTATAGCCGCCTTTCTAGTCTCCGACCACTCAAAGCGGCTTTTACACTACGTGCCACATTCACCCTTTCACACACATTCACTCGTGGATGGCAAAGTCCATCGAAAAGAAACTAACTCATTCATACACATTCACACACCGATGCTATGCAGTCGGGAGCAAATTTTGGGGTTCAGTATCTTGCCTCAAGGATACTTCACACTTGGCAGGGGAGGAGGCCGTGGATCAAAC
>NW_023339674.1:5325319-5327893 GCF_004916995.1 Morone saxatilis
GAAGAAAATGACAAGGTTATAATATGTTAGCGCTAGCTAGGGACGATGACATGGTATTAATATCCTAGCGCTAGATAGCTAGCGTGCTAGCATTGTATTAATATATGGGCCAGAGGCAGGCACACTCAAAATTTCTTTAGGAATTTTCTAGTTTACTTTTAAGACCTTTGTAGTGCACTAAGAATATTTCAACCTGTTTTTAACTTAAATCAATTTGTGTCTGTAAGAAAAGAACCAGTGTGCGGGATTTAGAGGCATCTAGCAGTGAAGCTGCAGATTGTAACTACTGTAGAAACATGGCGGTTCAACATGGTGGACTCCATGGAAGGTGACCCGAGAAAAACTTCTCATTCTAAGGTAACGAATTAGCGATTCTTATTCAGGTGATAACACACTAATGAAAACAAACCTGTGAATATTATATTTCATTCCTGCCAATAGATCCTCTTAAATATTGCACACTAAACCTTTAAGGATTCAGTTCCAGACTAAAATGACCTGTTTAGTGGGAAATCTATTTTCACCAAACAAATGCATCTTATTTTAGAAGATAATTAAAAGATAACCTGCAAAATACGCATGGTAACTATACAAATGTAGTGGAGTAAAAGGGACAATATTTCCCTCTAAAATGCAGGAAAAGTATCATTGCTTAAAAATGAAACTTAGTCACTTTACATTTCTGCTAGCAAGCCGTCCACCTGGTGTCATTGCTCTTCCTGAAATGCACCTCAGCGGTCTCTTTTCTTACTTCTTCCCTCTTCATTCAAGTTAGTGCGTGTGTGTGTATATGTGTGTGTTTGCCTCCTCCAGCAGCTCGAGAGGGTGAATTCCCCAGGTTTCCATGACAGCCATCACTTCACGTGCAGCCTTGCTGTCACCATAGTAACGGCTGCTATAGAGACCGTCTCCCAGGAGCAGGGTGTATTTTTACTCACTCTCTCTCTCTCTCTCCGTCATAAAACAGAACATGCTGCACTCGGTGGGCGATCGCTCCACATTTGGCGACGCTTTACATAGACTCAAATATATCAGACACCTTTACAGAACCTGAATAGAAGCTTTAGAACAACTTCTTCATGTCTCTCTTTATGACTTTATTTTTAAAAAGGTGTGAATGCTGCACTCTGCAGAATCTGCCCCGGGCTTCTGCACTGTCTCACAATTAAACAGTCACACACTGTCATGCACAAGCACATGTGAAACACAGACACACATAAAAAATGCCCACACACATATAAATCAATGAAATAACAGACACACGCAGGCTCATTTAGTTTATGATTACTTTGCAACAGTGACGGCGAGAGAAAATGGAAGATCCTGTTTCACATCCCACTGCTTCACATTGTCAAGCAAATCCCTGAGCAGTGTTTGTGTGTGAGTGTGTGTGTGTGTGAGAGAGAGAGACTGTGTATGTGGGAGGCAGTGAGCTAACAAGGAGCCAGTAACAGCTTGTTCTGTGTTTTTTACATTCATTAAATAACCACTTACAACAGTTACCTGCACCAGCACATGCATACAAACACACAGATTTATTTGTCTTTTGTTTGGAGCCAGGACCGTAACCATCTAAAAGCCCCGGCTTTTACTAACCAGCAGAAGGATGCTACATCCAAGTGTTTTGCACTGGAATGATCAGAAAATAACGTCACTGAGGTTTGAAGTGTATCTCGAGGGGAATGACGGATATTGATGAAGGACATTAAGTTTGACATTCTAGGTATTCTGTAGCCTCACAGCCAATGCAATCTGGGATATCTTCCAGCCACACATCACATTAACAAGTATTGAGTACATAAAGACAATAAATAAATGAATAAATATTGAATTTGTAGGTTCTGTGTGCACTTCTGTGCATACATAATATGTCTTTATTAGCTCCTAAAACTAATGTTCTTGGGAGTTTAACAAATATGTAGCAACATCTGGCCAATTATCCATCCATCACCTATACCCACTTCTCCTGTTCATGGTCACGGGGGATTGAAACCAATCACTGTTCACGTTGGAGGCGAGATATTCCCTGGACAGGTTGACAGTCTATCACAGGTCTGACATTGAACCATTCACACTCACATTCACACAGGATAGCAAACTAGATAATGTTATTTACACCGCACACAGAGCAACATAAAAGCACTTCACCCAATATAGCACTTGTGCTCATTTCCAGCTGGCGAACTCATGGAATCACTAAACGAATCGCACAGCACCAGAGATACACAGTGATATCCTACAACTTCCAGAGTGCACTGGACTAGTTATAGCTTCATAGCTCATCTCTTTCGGTCTCCACCACCTCTCCGGCTAGGATTAAAGAGTCTGTGCACATTGTGTCATGGTAACCTATTATGTGCTGCATTTAACTAGCAACTCACACATCTACTCGACTAATATTCACGCGCTTGCTATAAATATACAATTTGTCTGCTGAACTCATGGGATTATGTCAGTGCATAACTCGCATATCCCAGAGTACTTAGTGCTATAATAGCAATTTTTCTGGCTAGAGGGATAATAGAAAATTGGGCTTGTCCCTTGATTAAGTGTCATTCCACTGTGTATATTTTA
>NW_023339674.1:5327918-5331418 GCF_004916995.1 Morone saxatilis
TATATTTTATATTATAAAAAAACAAACAATTACCCGACAATCAACAGTTTAATCAGTAATGAAAGCAATTGATTAGTTGCAACCCTACTTTGGACAGTTGTAGGATACCAACAGACATGTGGAGAACCTTCAAATTCCACACAAATGTATCAGCAAGACCTTCTTGCTATGAGGCAACAACAAGTTTTATAATTTTATGTCTAAAAGGTGAAGACACCCTGAACGCAGCGTGACACGAAGCAAAACTAATCCCGGTTAATTAAATGTGATGCAAGTTAATTGCCTCTCAAGGCACTGCGGCGTAGCAGGCAACACAAGACTGATCAGTGATGTGAAAAAATGAATGGGTAGAAAGTTGATAAATGTTAACCAAATGAGGACTTTTGCCTGGAAGCTCTGTAGTGATTTGCGAAAAACATGAGAAATAAAACTTTATGCAGTGGTGGAAGAGAACTTCCAGTGGAGGAGATTAATTTAATTTCATTAATGTTCCTCACCTCCCAGATCACACATACAAACAAAAATGAAGTACTACATTAAGTAATGTCACATAAATTGGTGGAGAAACTGGTTGGTTGCTTATTGACACAATGTTTTCTACTCAGTAGCTTGCAAGCAGTGCAGGCCCGTAGTGATGAGTGAGAAGAGGTGGAGGCGAGGGCTTACAATTGTTCAACATCAAACCAGTGAATTAAAGAAGAAGACATTTCACTCAGCAATATCTGTTTTCTTACTTTTGTTATTCGTGAATATTGTGCAAGTGTGGAACTTAAAGGTCCAGTGTGTAACATTTAGGAGAATCTATTGGCAGAAATGGAATATAATATCCATAGGTATGGTTTCATGAATACCAAGCAAGTCGTTGTGTTTGTGTACTTATTGAATGAGATGTTTTTGTGTGTCGCCTTCCATGGAGTCCGCCATGTTGAACCACCATGTTACTAGAGTAGCCTATTACAGACAAACCAAACAATGGCCGTAGATGGGAGATTTCGCAACTTTTGTGGCCACTGTAGTTTCTCCTTTACTCTTTACAGCCTGTTGTCATTCCCAGGTTGTAAAATACAGACGTAAGCGGTGTACAGTTAGCTGCTAGATGCCTCTAAATCCTACACACTGGTCCTTTAAACATCAGCATACGTTTAGAAATATATACCTGAAGCACTCACAACTAAATAAAAAAAATAAGTTGGTTGGAAGGAATTGACTTATTCTGATTTGTTGCAACTGTGGTTAAGGTTTGATTAAAGGTATAGCTAGGTAACTTAAACTATTTGGGACAGACTGCCTTCATAACATTAAAGTAACTCTTGGTAGGAGACAAGGCATGAGCAATGGTCACAGACTTTGTAAACCCAACAGTCCACCTTTGCTACTGAGGAAAATAATCCCACAATTAAGAGATATCACTCTCAGGTAAACATAACCAGTGGCCATTTCAAGTATTTTAACAAATGACCAATGCTTGGTTTTCCTTGTGAGGACAACGTCTAAATGAATAACAACACAGTCTTGTTGAATCATGGTCTAGGGCGTTTTCACACTCAGTCCAATCTGCCTGCCACAATGGCTCCAGGTGGCATGTCTGTAAAACTCAATGACCCTTACATCACTGACACTAAAAATAACAATCGACTGACACAACAAAACACACAGCTGACATTTCACCTGCACCCAAAATGTGGGAATCAATTATGCTCCGATGCATGAATGAACAAATACACAAATGCACCAAATGGGTCAAACCAGTGTTACCTAAACTAAGACTCCAGCCACAGAATGACCTGGAAAGATGTTTCCAAAGTGGCAAAAAGTGCCCATTTTAACTCTGCACTGGAAAAGTTTAGGACTTGACTGCATGCAGTGACAAATACCGAGAGACAAACAGTGGGATATAAAAATAGTATGCAATAAAGACGGATAAACAAGCAGCCAGACAGAGAGTCGTGTTGTCAGAGAGGAAGATATCTGGGTTACTGCAGTGATTTTCTAACATACAGTACAGTGTGTACATATTTCAGCTAACAAAGAGTTTTCTTGAAATCATATGTTGATTAATAAATTAGCTGATCAACTGAAAATTAATTGAAAAAAAATATCAGATAAGATTAATTGTTTAAATCATTTAATAATTTATCATTTATTTTAAGCACAAATGCCACTAAAATGTGAGTATTTGTTGTTTTTTCTGTAATACATTGCTGTAAATTGAATATTTGGGTTCTGTTGGCATCTATTAGATAGACTGAGAGTATAAATACAGATAGGAAACATGGGGAGAGTTTATGATGTAACAAAGTGCTCCAGGCTAAATTGAAGCAAAAAAATAAGTAGTTTTCATACCTTAAGTACATTTAGGTAATATTGCTGTACTTTTACTTAAGTCGGATTCTGCAGGACTTTTATACTTCTACATTAAAGGACCAGTGTGTACATTCAATGACATCTAAGGGTGAATTTGCAGATTGCAACCATGTCAATACAACTCAGCCTTCCAACTGTCAGGAGAAACTGCAGGTAGTTGATGGGTAGAGTCGATGTCTGTGTTCACAAGGCCGATAAACAAAAAATCTTTGCAGATAGATCTGCAGGCAGCCTTGTCAGTGTGGCTGCTGGGGAACAGTATTAGCACTTCCCTTTGTGAGTTTTGGGAAGGCAGTAAAAAAGTTTGTGTTGAGTACTGTACTATAACTTTCATGCATTTTGCTGTAAATATAAACCTGGATTTCCGGTAGAATAGACTCATACGTGACTTGTCTTTGTTTTGATATCAGCAATATCTCCCATCGGCAGCCCTGCTTTCTAAATATCGACACCGGCATCGGCCATTGAAAAACCCATATCGTCAACCACTAACTATGGTGCTAAGTAAAGGAATAAAAACGGCTCATTCTAAGGTAACAAAATCACAACAATAGACAATAGATCCTCCTTAATGTCACACACTGGACCTTTAATGTAATGGTACAATTACTCTAAAACAGAGGAGTACTATTATGTGTTAATGTAATGTGATTTCATTATCAACAGAAAGTCAACTGGCTGTTCACAAACATTTCCAGACCGACTTATTTGTTTTTTCATCTCAAGGCTTCAGTCGTCCAACTGTTCCTCAGTGAAGCTCACAGAGAAAATACTTTATTTGAGCCTCTCCTCTCCCTCCTCTCCTTCTGTCATGTCTCACTTTCTCTCTCTCACTCTCTCTCTCTCTCTCTCTGTCTCTCCCCCGTTTCCAGGCCAGTCTTTTATTTCCCCTTGAGTAAGGAGGGTGGGTTCAAAATTCGTGATAGGGGATTGGAGTTTGCCCTATGAGAAACTAATCTTAAGAGAGAGAACGACAATGCAGTTCTGTGTGGAGTCTTGTTATGAAGTGTATTTCTTCTTAAGGAGGCGGCCATGGTGTGTGTAACTTGGTGTTATATAATTAATTTTTAAAGTCCCCACCCCCTTGCCATTGCTGGGTGTACCAACAAGCCCTCGGTCCCCAAAACCCACTCAGA
>NW_023339674.1:5331443-5337192 GCF_004916995.1 Morone saxatilis
AAGGACAGAGCATTGGAAAGAAGACACACACACACACACACCAGCATACACACATCTACTATTACAGTGTCATGTCTTCAGACTGTTGACCTAGAAGCTTTGAACTATTCATAGATCATACTAAGAACAGGGCGACACTTGTTATTTAAAGTTTCAGGTTAATTTGATTTAACATTTTGAAGAAGAGATATAGGAATCTTCTGTTCTCGAGGTACAACATACGATGTACCAGTTCATATACAACATAGTCTGATCACATTAACAGCGTTGTTTAAATGTAAATCTGGCGAGAGTCTATCAATGTGAAACTCTCCAAACATGATAGCACGAGTTGTTTAAACCAGTGAGTTTCCAACCAGACTGATTTTTCCTTTTTTATTGTGAAAAACTAGTTACTAGTTCTTCAGGAATCTAAAAAGTATTCAAATCCGAAACAATCCGAAAGGAAACATCACTATCAGGTCCAACTGCTCACAACTCATTCTCAACAAATACCTATTTATCCATCTAGCAAACACAGAACATTTGCATTATTCAAAAGTTGTGTTTCTGGCCTCTGACAAATTTAAGTCCCGTCTTCACTCTCTTTTTTAAATAGTAAATGACACACTCATACACCGTTGGAAGCAAGCTACCATGTCAGGCCCGATCATCAGGAGCAAGTTGGGGTTTATTGTATTGTCCAAGGACACTGGAATCAAACCACCAACCCTGTGATCAGCGTACAGCCTGCTCTACCACCTCTGCTGTTTGATGTTGGGCTGAAAACAGCTGCCTGCTGCGTCCTAAAATGATGCGGGTAAGAGCAATGAGAGTGAACCAAAACTCTTAAGTTTCAGGCCATAAAACCAAAACTCTTACGTTTCAGGCCATAAAACCAAAACTCTTAAGTTTCAGGCCATAAAACCAAAACAATCGGCTGAAACACTCCATAAAGCTATGTAGATCTGAGGAGAACTGAGAGTTAGGTGATAACCAAGAAGAGTCTTTGGGAAATCGGGAACAGTCCTAGTGAGAACTGATCTCTATAAACAGATATCTGCATATGAATGTGAAATCTGTAAGCAAGATTTTGTTATCAAAAACATTCTGGTTTCTGGAGCTTTGGTTGCATACACAGCCAGTGTGGAGAGCAAAAGAGGCAGAATGCGATCTAAAAGGTAATAAGTATACTAGACAGATTGAGCGTAATCTCAGAATCCATTAGTGTTGTCTGTTTTTTGGGACTCAAGTTGCTAATCAGACTGTAAACAATGACTGGCACATAAAAGATGAAGTCCTTGCCTGGATATCCGTTATCCATTATCTTGATTTCTGTTGGCTACAACAACGGAAGCCCCGAAACATTGGCTGTTGCCCCCAGAGGTTAAATCGTTGTCAGACAATAGCTGTTGGCTTGCAAGATTAGGTGATAACCGTTTGTGGATCATTACCCTAACCTTAACCTGATCCTACTTTAATCCAAATCTTATTCCTCAAATAAATGGGTAACGTGTGACTTTTGTCCCATATCTGGAGTTGTGAAGTGTCCAGGTATCTTCTCCTACAACGTGATGAATACAGAGAGCACACGGAGTCCTGATTGCAAGAGAACGGTTCACCTTCACCTGAAAAACTCTCTCTGTACACACTGTGAGACCTGCTGCTATCTGGAACAACCTCTCTATCTTTCTGTCATCCCTCTCTCTCTCTTTCTCTCTCTCCCTCTCTCTCTTGCTCTGGCCGGGAGTCAATCTCTCTTTTTTACTGCCAGCTGATAGCTGTGCATGACTGTCTGGATGTCTATTCATGCGTTCACTCCATCTATCACCTGCTGCTGCCTCTGTCACCCCTCTATCCTCCCCTCCCTTCTTCTTCTTCTCCTCTCTGCCTCTTTCTAAATGAAAACAGATAATGTGCTTTGGCTTTTCATCTATGCATTGATATCTTTCAGCTTTCAGCTTATCCCCTTATCCTTAGGCAGGCAGGCAGATCTACTTTTACAGTGTTGCTCAAGGTCACTTCAACATTGACGCAAACTGTGTTTTGTAGGAATCGAACCTGTGACCTCTCAGTTATGACAAAGACTCTCTCAAAATGAACTCAACTAAGTTTGCAGAGTTTCAAATGGTTTTTTTTTCTCAGTCTGCACCGCAGCCCACATTTGCATAAACACCCTTTAGTAAGTTTTTATCCCTAAAGCTTTCCTTAACAGTCCATGGAAATTGCACAGTGAGCAGTTGCCATGGTAACCGGGGACTCAATTGCCCAAAATTACCATAAAACACTAATTAAAAAGCCCTGGCTAAGAGCACCATTTTGACAAGCTTTATGCAGCACTGCTGAACCAGTCCCTCAGGTGAGGAAAATGGACTGGGAATGGAAATCATTTCAACACCCACTGTTTTATAATTCTGTCGACTGAATGTAAACTTCTGAATGTAGGTGTACAGTCTAGTGTTCATTAGTAGTTCTGACGTGCTAGGTTTTGGACATTTTGTGTACCAGACACATTTTTGTGAATTAAATTGAGCAGCATCTGTGTTTAGGCATCTATATCTATATCTATGTATGTTAATTGGACTGATGGGATGGCTATGGTTACAGATCAGACTAATTTACACACAAAAACAAACAACATATTTCAGTAATATAATCACAAATGTATGTCCAGATGCAGGAACATCAGAGCTGAAATCCCCTGTTCTCCACAATCATTAATGGTCACATACCCACAGTAACAATATTTTATTCATTATTCCTTTGCCTGTGAATCTGCTGCGAGAGGCTGTTAGTGGGGGAAAAAAGACTTAAATGAAACACATAGCAGCCGTATTGCATCACTTGATGTGCTTCAAGTGCTTCAATAGCTGGGATTTGCTGATCCAAGGATCAAATTGCTGCTTTCTCGAGCATTGATGGTAAATAGAACAACCAGGGTGGGTGGGGTTTGTGTCCTGGTGGCTTTAAGGGGTTGATCAGGGGCTGATCACTGAACTGCAACATCCACAATTCGAGTCCTTCTGGGACCTTTGTTGCATGTCATCTCTTCTCTATCCCCTAATTTCCTGTCATCTACTATCATTGCAAAAATGCCTAAAAAAATACTCTTAAAAGAAGAAAGAAAATAAGTAGGGCGTGTCCTGACAAAGCAAAAAGCAAGCAAAGACCTGTCAAAATGCTGTGCCACATGCCATCAGTGTGTTGCTCTTTTTTGGCCCATCTGTTTATCACACACTCTGGTGATGGACACGTTTGATCTTTCTTTCTATTCCTTCTTTTAACCATGACCGAAAGTTTTCTAAAGATTAAAGTGTCCAGTTTCCAGTGACATGATACTGACCAGCTTGGCATGAACAATATAAACATGCAGTTTTCATCAGTGGTGCTGTAATGGCGAAGCATTAAAGCACTATGATCTAAATGATATGGGAATACCTTTTGTATTCACCTAATGCTGCTAGATGCACACAAATCTGTCTGATTGGAACCAATTGGCAACTTCTGTGGCTGGCAAATGAAGTCAACATGCAAGTAACAAAAATTGCAGTTCCTCGAACGGCCACTCGAGGCCAGCTACAGAAGTGGGTCAATAAGTCCCATAAGTCCTTATATTAAAATGCCCAATTTAACAGCAGAAATAAACATGTTTAGAGCCTGGTACAAAAAACTGTTTTGGTCTTTTGACCTAAATTCCCTGTTCGTGACAATTGTGCGAGGGCTGAATTTTTAAATAACTCATCCTTTAAAATTATTATTAAGGCTTAAAGTTATGCATAATTAAGGACATGGTTGAATGACAGGTTTCAGTAACTAGGGATGCAATTTGATAAAATTTATTGATACTAATGCCATTATGAATACTGGTTATCAGTGCTATTCTTTATTGATTCCTGATCAATTTTCTGTGTGGAAAAAAGTAGACC
Source organism: Morone saxatilis (assembly GCF_004916995.1). NCBI lineage: Eukaryota > Metazoa > Chordata > Actinopteri > Moronidae > Morone > Morone saxatilis. The sequence continues at coordinate 5,335,349 of NW_023339674.1, forward strand.
TATACAGGTTTTCAGTGGGATGAAGCCAAACTTTGGACCATTTCTTCCTCTCCGACATGACACCTTCTTGTTGCAACTTTCCAACAGCATAGATGCATTAATTTGATATTATGGTTTTGCAATGTGCAACTGTCAGAAGAACATGCTGGTGCTGATTAAAGGAACTGATAAGCTCAGAGGCATACAATTCCCATGAAGTGGACAATTCCCATTCCTATCAGTAACCAGGCTTTATTCAGCCCACCTCAGCACCACAGGCTACATGTTTTTGCCCATTTTTCGATTAGCCTGGAGCCGGCGGAGTCAGGACTGCCAAGATGGCGACGACCAGAGCCAACCTGAGCTTCCCAACAGCTCTGTGGGTGACGTCACGGAGACTACGCACATTTTTAATTATGCAGTCTACAGGGTCTATGTCAAAACAACCAATTCACCTGAAGGGTATCCACAGCTACACCACCTGTCTGATTCTGGTAAATGTTAAAAAGAGGACATCTTGTTGCTGATCATCCTCTCCACTGCAACCATCCGAATCATCTTTTGACCACCCAGTTATTGTCAGTACCTTGCAGACACACAGCGAATTTGCTGAGCAGAGTAACCACAGACACCTTCCCTGTCTGGACAGAGAGAAACAGTCAGAGCGAGGAGGCAGCTCCGTGAGAACACACTGGTGTGAAGCCCACTAGTCACGACACAAAAGGCGCTCTGGAAAATGTTTTTAACACGATGCCATCGCCACGGCGACGTGGGCATCATAAGGCAAATTCAGGCCAGTCAGTCAAAGGGTGAGGCACTTCACACCCACATACCTGGGCACCGTCGAACCTCACCATCACGATTCACAGCGCTTTAAAAGGAACACACATCATGCACTGTCCTTGCAGAAGACTATTTCATGCTTAAGCTAATGAGGAATGAACTGTGACTTTTTTTGTTACTGCAGGAACATTTAAGTTTAACTCTGAATCTTCACACTTATGTTGCACAAATGAACAATACGTCATTCCGTCAAGTGCACTGTGGGACTGCACACAGTCTGTATTTGCAATTTGTCACTCCCCCACCCCCTCCCCTACCTCGCTCTGATTCTGTCTTCCTCTCTTGAATGTTAAACTTTCTTTCTTAAAATTTTATGTGGCTCAGACTTCTACACCAACTTACCTAACAGGAGATTTATAATATGCCAATGAGGGTTTGTTTCTTTTGTTGTTAAGATATAAGCAGGATGAGGTTGTGTTCAGCTAGATAAAAAAACAATAAAATGAATTAAAGATACAATGATTGTAAAATTCTGTCTCGTAGTATTTCAAAACTCCTGTGTAGTGTTTTGGCATCTGATAAGCCTTCAAACACAACAACTATCACTCACACTGGATGCAGGACCCTTTCATATGGATTTAACACTGATGTTTTTGGTCTTATCACTTGCTAATTAGGTCTAAATATAATTATTTTTGTATTTATCCAATGTACATGTAAGAATTTTACATTAACATAACAGCTTTCAGCCTTCTTCTCCTGCTGTAACTTTAAGATGCTAGAAAACATTTAAACTATCAGATGCTAATTTATGCTAATCTGTAATCATCAGTTGGTTTCAGTTGAACATCCTGTTGCTTGTAGCAACAACAACTGTTCTACAGCAGCTTAACTGACATTGTTACAGCCACCATTTTGTCAGATCACTCATTCACTGCTCCCTACAAAGAGTAAATTGAGATTTATGACTCTTACTTATCGTCGTAATTTTGCATCGTCAGTGACAGTAAATGTAGTGCGCTAGAGAAACACAGCCCAAGCAAATATTGACAGGTTATCTACTCTCCAATGCCCTTATTGGG
>NW_023339674.1:5337207-5348028 GCF_004916995.1 Morone saxatilis
TTTTTTTTTTGTAGTATTTTTTATTATAGCTGTGATTTCTGATTTAGTACAATTTAGTTTTTTTGTGATCAGTTTACTGGTAACCAAGACGTGTTAAATACTGTTGGGCTAACTGTTACTGTTACTAAAAAAAACCAAATAAATCAATCAATTAGCAACTATTTTAAGATAGATACAAGCCAAACATATCCTGGTACCAGCTTATCAGATGTAGTGACTGCTTTTCTTATCATATATTCATTTTTGGGATCTTGGTTGAATAAAAACAAGAGATCTGGGCTTTGGTGAACAATTAAGACATTAAACAATTGAGAAAAAAATCAGCAGGTTAATCTGTAATAAAAAGAATCATTAATTTGACCCAGTACCAATGGGGGGTGTTGACTCACTGTCAGTGTCATGGCGTTAATATTTCCCAGTACCCATGGGTACAAAACCACACAACAAAAGGGTTGTTTTAACCCAAAAGTAATGACAAAATAACACATAACGTTCTTTTGATTCTATTTAAGATTTTAAACACATGGATCTTTAGTCTGTATCATTGATTTTGTTGTTAAAACAGTTTTAAATCTACTATTCTTGAACCTTTATTAAAGTGTGCTTCATTCACTGCCAAGAGAATCATGGCGTTCATATTATAAGCTTAAGATCAGAAATATGTACCGTGATTCTTACAATCTGCACTTCATTTCATATAAAAGCTCCAAATACACTATAAAACTATTCAAGACAACATGTTTGCTCATATGTCTGTCCATCCATCCATAATCTATTCTGTCATCCTCTATCCTGCTAGCGCCACTGTACAAATGGATAAACAGAAAAAACCAACAGAAAATCCATTTAAAATGTGCATGCCTCTGCTAATATCAAACTATTCTACACCCACGGTTCGCAACCTGGTGTATGGGACCCCTCAAATGGGACACAATTTCAAAATCAATGAAGTTTAGAGGGGAAAATCACAAGTAGTCACTGCTTCATTTGAACAAAAAAGGTTGGTAACCACTATCTATAATAAGATTGCTTCCTAAAATCTAGATAAAACACAGAAGGTTTACATTTCAAATGCACGAGATCTCTCTGAAAATCAACATGCACTGTACGCTGGGTGAACATGTCAACAGGCATATTTGAATTGCAAATAAACCCAAGAGGCTGCATGTTTAAGGCAGCACAAACAGGTTGCCATGCTACAGCTGCCATACAAGCAGTCAAATGGATACCTATAGATCCCATAAGACCTGTGGGAGCTGGCCTACATATACTGATACGGCACGCTACACAGAGAGAGAGAGACTGAGACAGTTGACAAGAAGAGCCAAGAAAGAGTGGAGAGAAAGAGGAAGTCAATGATGCATTAAGCACCCAAGCTTTACACACACACACACACACACACACACACAAAGTGATCGAAGGAAAAGATTTCCAGGGGTGGAAACGACAGTGTTGTGACTGGAAAATTCATAGTCAGCAATCCTCTCTCTTTCCATCACACTCTCTCACTCCCTCTCTCTGACACACACACACACACACACACACACACTATTCATACAGTCACATGTCGCTCCACACACTCAGTACACTTAGACACACGCATGGATGGACCCTTACACTCTACAGTAACACAGTATGCTGCACCCACACAAACACACACTGGTCTGAGGTTTCCCCTCAGTCACGTGTAGCCGAGTGGTCTATTAACGTTCTCCACACATCGGTGCCTACAGTGAGCCTGGGGACTTTGCTCAAATGTAAAGAAAAAACACTGTCAAACAAAATTACCGCATCTCATCCCCGGCGATGAAATCATGAATGGATGGAAATCGTTCAATGGCTCATCACTCAAGTACTGTTTGCTGGGAGAAAATAATGTCTGAAACACAGTATACTTTCTGTAATATTGTTGTAATAATGAATGTTTGACAGGTTTGCATTGTTGTACGATGCTCTGTGGGGGCCTTTCCTAATGCTCTACCCAACACAAAGCCAAAAGTGCAGCGAGTAGTGCCAAAAATATAATTTAAAATGTCATGTATCATCATCATAAAGCATTATCTCATTTTCTCTAATATAGACACATTAACCTTTCTGACATAAAAACACAAAAATAATAAATTTTATTGTCATGGCAAGAAAAGCACAGGTGAGACTAATAACTTTAATGACCGCTCTGTTCCATTTTGGTGAAAAGCAGCCGTTATTATTGTCATTAGTCACACCTGAGTGCTTCCTGTTATGACATGTCAAAATGCATGCTGTGAAAAAAGGTCTATTACTAGTGTTTGCTTTTGGATGAGACATTTCCTCTTCTTTTTTGGGGTAAGTGGTTTTTATATGACAAAAAGGATGATGACAGAATGCAGTTTTATCATCTTTTTGACATAAGTCAAAGCATACATTACTGACTGCTAACCTCTGACCATAAAAGGAAGTGGCATCATGCCAAGTCTCCTTTTCCTCTCCTGATGCTGGTGGGAGCAGCCCAGTTCTGGTAAAGCAGATGACCTCACTGCTGCTTTTACAGTAGTCAAACACTGAAACTATCACTGCCAGCTAGACAAAATCTGACATGACTACAATTGGATACATTTTTTAATGATTCACAATGAAACAAACATAATTTATAGCCACAGAAATCCAATTTTAGTATCTATTCATAGGAGTGTCATGGAAAACAATGTTCTCTCTATCAGGAACACCCTGAACACATTTGCACAGTTATACATTCACACCTCGAAGCTTCCCAGTACAACCACAGTCTGCTCTGCTGGAGCTCCACTGGAGCAGTTGAGGTTAAGGGTCTTGCTCAGTGGCACCTCAGTGGTGGTAATAAGGGAGGTGCAATCACTACCTCTACTTTTAGAGTATTGAACCAATGTACTTCCAGTCACAAGATTGCTTCTCTAACCTTTCGGCCACAAGTTTGTCAAATCTTATGCATTAAGGATAAGTCGGGGATATTCTGTATCATCAACAAATCTCATGAAAATGCATGAATTAATCATTCCTACTAGTATTATCTGTTTAGCCAAAGCCTGATTTATCTTATTCCTCTGTGCCATAGACCTCCAATAATGGACATTGGACAAATACATTTTAAATTTTTAGAGACTGTCAATGGTGGTTTTGGTCTTGTAATGGGATTTGCTGACAATAACAAAAATACAGAAAGATGCAAAATCTCCTTCAAAGTCCAGTGTGTAGGATTTAGTGGCATCCAGTGGTGAAGTTGCAGTTTGCAACTGCTTCGCCCTCTCCTTCTGCATGCAAATGAGAAACTACGGAGTCCGCGATGCACAAATAATGTGAATGGCCCTATAGAGACAATGTTTGGTTTGTCTGTTCTGGGCTGTTGTAGAAGCATGGCGCTTTAACATTGTTTTTGGCCTCTGGTGGATATATAAAATACTTATTCAAGGTTCAAAATTCATATTTCCAGGTAATTGCACACTAATGAAAACATAGTTATGCATATGATAATCCATTTCTGCTAATAGATCCTCATAAATGTTACACAACTTTAAGGAAGAAACTAAACCATATAAACACGGAGAAATGGTGGGAAAAAAAACAGCTGTCTTATTGAGATGATAAAGTACAGAGGAGCAGCGAACCCCAGCATTCACTGAGACAGGTCGTCTCTAAGTCTCTTCCTGTCTGATAGCCAATGACAGCTGAGTTGTGGCAGACAGAGCAGGACAGGAGACAGATGCTGTCGATTTAGAGATTATTCTCTTCCTCTCAACTTCACACCCATTCTTCTTCTCTGCCTTTTTAGTCTCTCTGTTCTCTGCTTTATAAAAGTTTCTCTGAGAATGCTACTAATTCTAATAACATGTTAATTTCGGTCACATTTCTGCTTTTATTCCATCTCATCTGCGCTCTTTCATTAAAGGAAGCTGTGGTTATTTTTACAACAATGAAATGGCCATTATTATTAGACTCAATAGGTTCAAATTACTCCCACATTAAATGCTGTGAGCCTGAAACGGATGAGAGGATCTTAAAGACTCTAACAGAGGCCTTAGGGTCGCTCTCTGTTTCCCTCTCTCTCACATTCAAACATTCTGACGTACTCGCAGTCGTGTAATGAAGAGCTCAGACCAGAGGCTGCCTGGACTTTTGTCTCATTAAGAGGAGACTGGGTCGCCCACGGCAACACGTGGACCAACCAGCACAGGATGCAGACTGACCCGCCTCCTCCTCCTCCTGTCTCCTGGGAGACTGTCACACATCCCCTCTCCAGGAATTACTGGATCAGTTTGGACTTGGCACGTGTTTTGGGACAGCCAATAATTTCATACTTAATCAGTAATTGGATTGATTTTTTACATTTTTTTACATCATTTAAAGCATCTGTAGAGGGCATCCAGATGTGAAGAAGTTTTTCCATGGACTATTGTGTTCTAGTTTTCCACTTTAACTTCTTCAATAGAGCAAATAAAAGCTTACCAGCTGCTTTTTCACACCTCATACTTCAAACACTAAACACAAAAAAATTTAATTTATCTTCAAAATTTGTTTTTTTTTTTTCCTCCAGAAAAGTTCTCAAACTCTCCAACAAATTAAATCTGAATGTAGACATCTGTATTCTACAAGGGACTGACTTTTCAAGCATACGGTCAGTCAGCTATTTGTCTGCAGTATAAAACACACTGACTGCAAAGAGCCTGATTTTATTTTTTTTCTCTGTGTAAAAGAGTTTATGAAAGGGAAAGGGATTACTCTCTTTGTTACAAATGCTGCTTTTCAGCTCATTTTTGAGCTAGCTTTCGAACAAGTTATTTTAGTGATTTAATTTAACATCTATTGTGCTGAAAGACAGGGAGCTTGTGGTTTTCATGATAAGAGAGTAATGCTGGTAATGTATGACTAAAAAGGAGACAGTACTTATTTCCCAGAAAGCTGACACAGACAACTTCAGACTCGCTTTAAATGTTCTGCAAATCCATGTGCAACACATTCCCTGTTCAGGAGACTTGTATAAGACACAGAGATGTCAAAAATGATCGTGTTGTGCTGTCTTTGACTCTACTTCCTCTCAGAATACACTGTAAACATCAGATGGAGTCGTTCAAGAAATGTTTGTGAAAAAGTGAAACGAGTATATAAGCAGGTACACTGAAACATTGACCTATGTTTTATATACTGTAAAAACGTTCTCTAAAGACTGCATTTATTTCATAAATAATCATTTATACACTCTATTTGATGTCCACCCATATCAGCATACAGTATACTGACAACCGACTAAGATTCACAATGGCAACTCGGCATCTCCAACTGTTGGGGAAATTTTCGGGAGAATTAAAAATGGCTTCATGGGTCAAAAGAGAAGCTCTGTCCTTGGTCAGTTCCCCGCCAGATTGAAACTGAGCAAGCAGGAAACAGGGAGGCAACATGGAGGGGGAAAAAAATGCACACACATTCAAACACACACAAACTTAGCCGATTCAGCAGAAACACTGGGTCACACCGTGTGACACATTGGACAAGTGTGAAAGACTCACACACACACTGAGTCTCCTGTACGGTGTGAAACACCTTGCTACAGTCCTGCCAGGTTGTTTAACAACTGCATGGTTACCTATGGTTTTTGCCAAACTGTTACTTGCCCATTATCAACATGCACGCATATACTGCCGCCATATTATGTGCATCCCAGCAGCAGCTCCTTTTATTTTCTATGTGAATCAGCAGTGGGGCACAAACGTGGCCATGCTGCCCCACCACTGTCCTATTTTACAGTATAACCCCCTGAGAAGCTGCATTATCTCAGAATGCACTCCCAACTTGGAACACTGCTACAATATCCTGGTTTGACTTCCTCCTTGTCTGTGACAGGTCATCTTCTTTGGTGTTCTTGTAGCTGTCACAAAGGATCAGCAGAGACTTTTTGTTGAGACGGAGAAATACCAGGGGCTCTGTGACCTGTCCCGTCACTGTATCACAAAAAAATATGCCTGGTGAGCCACAGCTGTGGACACCGGATCTTCAAGTACAGCCTGAGGAATTACATGACACTGCTAGAACGAGCATTTTGCACTTTTGGGTATAATTTTAGCTATACCAGTCAAAACAATGGAAGTATGTAATAATAATAAGGACAATAGGAGATTGTCTCAGGCTGAAAGACTCCCTCCTGTACAAAGCTGCAGAAATAACATATCTGGTTTGTTTTTCTTTTGGTTAAAATGAGTTCATTCTTAGGTTAGGTATGATGCAACCTAAGAGGAATAAATTAATTCATATGCGATGCAAACAGTTTGGATACATAATATAAGAAAGAGGGCTGCGACTAATGATTATTTTCATTATTGCTGTTTTATTAATTAATCGTGTAGACCATAAAATAGTTTTTAAAACAAGATGATCATGTGATCATTCAAATGTCTTGTTTTATCTCACCAACAAAAAACAAAAAAACTAAACTTTTTAAAAAAAGTAGGGCTGCAACCAACAATTATTTTCATTATTGAATCGATAACCACTTCCTTGTTTAATTAATTAATCATTTGGTCTCTAAAGAGTCAGAAAAGGGCCATCACGATTTTCCAGAGACAAAGGTGACAAAGAGGTTTTGTTTTCATCGACCAACAGTCCAAAACCCAAATATGTTCAATTTACATAGCACTATAAATCACCTAAACTATCAAAATATCTGCAGATTAATTTCCTGATGTTTGACTGTTATTGACTTTTTTTTGGTACTAATAAGAGAAGTTATTATTTTTTTTTTTTTTAAAAAGAAGTAATTCTATACTTTATTTCCTACTTTCTTATGTTCAGTTTCAGTCAAATCTCTAACAACACCCATTAGTTTGCCTGGACAAGCTGTTCTTTTCCTACAAAAGCATACAAATGAGAAATACGACAGCAAAATCGGACTAATTTTACTTTAAAGGAACACACGATGTACTACTGAATGACCCTCCGAAGCAAAAATGGCTGTTAGTACGGGATGAAGTTAGATATTTCATTCTTATAGATTCATTTCCCTGTGAGACGCTACAGGAACAGGATCCAGAATCTCTTATGCGAGCCAAAGAATTATGTCACCCCGGAGAGAACAATGTGCATGATGTAACCATGGCAACATTGTCACTGAGATTGGAGAGGGGACAGAACGGATGCTCCCATATGAATCTGCACTCACAGTGAAAGAAAAAAATAAAAAATAAATCACATTAAACCAGTTAAATGAACAAAGCGAATGAGATAAATTTATCCTCTGAGAAACCAGTTTGGAACAGTTTCATGTAGCCTGTGTGAACCTACAGTACAGTACGTGCCGTGACGAAGAGGATAATGTTTCTGTCTGTTCCTCCTCCCTCCTCTTCTCTTCTCTCTGCTTCTCTAAAATCCTGCAACGGTTTTCCCTTACATGGATTTGGTGGTTTTAAGAAAATGCTGCAAAATTGTATGACATTAGAAAAATGTGCCGTTTCTGATTAAACACAGACGCTGCTTCGAGTTATACTCCATCCAAACTCTGACAGAAATTCACTACCTGTGAAAGGTGGCAGGAAAACGCTTGCAGCTTTGGTCAGCTTGACTTCAAGTTACAAAGGATTTATGTCTGCTCAAAAAACAGTTGATGCCTCTCAAAAAACTACTCAGCTGCAACTGTTTTCATTATGGATTAATTGGCCCATTATTTTCTTCATTACTCAATTTGATATTGGGTCTAAAATAGTCAGGAAACACTAAAAAATATTCCATTTGCCCGGGTAGATGTATTAAAATATCTTGTTAGTCTGATCACCAAGCTAAAACCCACATATATTCAGTTCATGATGATGAAAAAAGCAGAACATTTTTATTTTGGAAAAGCTGGAACAACATTATTTTTTATTTTGTGCTCAAGAAATTACTTCAATAATAGAAAGATTAATTTTCTGTATTATTCAGCTAATTGTTGCAGCTCTATCCTGCAGCATATGCTTCTCCACTGTCCATCCATAAACTCAGTATGAGCCAAACAGTCAACAGTTTGAGCAAAAAACACTGTTTTCTTTATAAAGTCGCCAAATAAAAATTCTGTTAATTCAACTAGACTCTTCATCGCCTCCTTGAGCGCCATCAGTGTCATCATCAACAACCAGCAACACCAATATATCACATCTACGTTTCATATCATCCACGATAATATCACAATTCATCCTCATCACCATACACACACACACTGCAGATGTACTGGTATCTCTGTCCCCCTTCCTTCACTGGGTCTCTTTCCCTAAGCCCATCACCATGACGATGGGAGCCGGTTCCATGGATACAGTCACTAAGCAACCAGCAGCATCAGCAGCAGCAGCAGCAGCAGGAACAGCAGTGTCCTGTCAGAGCTATACTAGTGGAGCAGCAGAGAGAGTCTGAGCCAACCTTCGTCCTCTAGTTGCATACAAGTTTGCTCCTTGAAGAGGGAATATTAATGCATTTATCGTGTCTCGGATCTGAAGCCTCTTACATTACACTCAACACTAGAGGTGCTCACTGTAATTTAGACTGACATAAAAGGGCTTACACTAGTGAGTACCTCTAGAGTTAGAGGAGAAGGGGTAGAGCATGTGGCTAAAATGGAAAACAGATGATGACAGACTGGTTAAAGGCTGATGCGTAAAGAAAAATCAAGATTATTACTACTTTCACCAACATTACCATTTCAAAAATTAACATTTTTTTATCGCTCTGTGTGCTTTTTTATCTCTCATAAAAGGACGAATCCAACAAATGAGATCCTCAAATCTAACAATTATTTTCATTATCTATTAATCTGTCCAACGTGACATCTTCAAAATCACTTGATTTGTCCAACCAACAGTCCAAAAGCCGAAGATATTCAGTTCCACAAGATGGCAAAAAGCACAATATCCTCACATTTGAAAAGCTGGAAGTGGAGACAATGGCAGTTTTGCTTAGAAAATCATCAGTTAATTGATGGTCAAAATGGTTTTCTTGTCTATTGGACGGATCAGTGAATGGACTAACCTAACTGCTACTAACTGCTGGCAGAATAACTTCCACAAATACCTGGACACTGCTGGGCAGGTGTGAGAGAGGTAAATACCCCTTACTTCAGTAAAATTAGTAAGACCTAGTAGTAGTAATAGTTGTAATGGTGTACTCCCAAGTCCTGCAGTCAAACTCTGAAGTATTACCAGCAACATTAGACTTAAATTGTGCTATATATGCAGGATTTTTATCACTGATGCATTAATGTGCAAGCAGCATTTTTGCTGTTGGATCCAGGTGGAGCTTATTTTAACAACTTTTTTAAAGTGTTAAAAAGTCTGTCAGAAACTGAGTCCTAAAAACTTCATTTTGCAGTGCAGAAACTGGAATATTTCAGCTAACTCTGGCAGATCCTTTTCCTCTTTTCATCCAAAATAAAACATTAAGGACTCATTCAGACTAAAATGAGTTAATATTTTATAACCACTGATGTCAAATAAATGTAGTTGGGTAAAATGTACAATATCTTTCTCTAAAATGTAGTGGAGTAGAAGTATAATGTAGCATAAAATGGAACCACTTAAAGTACCTAAATACAGTACTGAAGTACAATACTTTGCTACATTGCCACTGGAACACAGAGTCCCCAAAAAGTAACTAGCGAGACAGCGAACAGCAGGACGAAGATGTGCATTGTAAGTACAAAGACAGATACAGCGCTGCATACATCCTGGAATGGAGAGTGTTTAGCCCTGAGAATATACATGTAGTATATTCTGTATATACACAGACTGGGTAGCCTGGACTGAGCTCCATGGTGTCAAAGAAAGAGACCAATACTGAAAACACACATAGGCCTGTTCACAAGATGATACAAAATAAGGCTATTAGCATTGACCGCAAAGCCCTGCTGAAATGAAAACGTATTAATAGAACCCATCTGAGAGGCAACACAGACAGAGAAGCTTTGAAATATGTTGCATTGAAGACTGTAATTAAGTATTCCCTTTGATTAGACGAAGCCCTCTTTGCATGTTGCTTTAGTGCTCACTGGCTGCAAGTCAGAAAGACATACAGTATGTGTGCTGTTCAGTGATAAGACTGGACAAAAAGAATTACAGCACATAACTGCAAAAATTATGATCCAGACTATAAAACTGTTTAACCGTGTGCAGGTGTATAACGGCAGCAATAAACCATTTAGCCGGATGGTTAACAAGCCTTTGTCATTACAAGCGTGACTGATACAGCTAAATAATGGGCAAGATAGGCTAATAAGCTACAATACCTCAGGCTGCTGGATTTAACAGGTGTGTGTGTGTGTGCGTTGGTGTGTGATAATGTCTTATATGAAAGCACGAAGCTATCATGGCAGAACGACTGGGGGCTACATGTCAAGACAGGAGGGTATATGACACTGCATCATATATCATCCTCTCTCTCTCTCTCTCCTCTCCTCCTTGCACCACAGCACCACACACACCCTCTCTCTCCCTCTCTTTCTGCAGTCATGGCTGTTTCATTAGCTCATCACAGAGCTTGAAAGGCCCGTGGATGAGAGTCTGTGAAAGGATGAAGGGATCATTTTGATAGATATAGAAGTGAGTGGGGGGGGGAGAGAGAGATCATATACAGCATAAAGTGCCAGGGCTCGTGGCTCAGCAGCAATACTGGTGCAAATATGATATAATGGCACTAGATTTGTCGCATGACACCAGCCTAATTAAAAATGTATGGTCATGGCAGTACATGGGGAGATCATGTACCTTAGAATAAAATGCACAAGCATCTGATGCATGACTTAAAATGATATAAAAATGGCATTGTGTGCACTAAGGTGACAATGAAACCCACAGAGCGTTC
>NW_023339674.1:5348041-5348203 GCF_004916995.1 Morone saxatilis
CTGTATCAGTCTGAATGAGATTATTCATTAAGGGATGCCCATCATTAACACACTGAATGACAAATACTGCAGCAGGTATGTGTCAGTCCGTGCAGCCTTACGTTGTAAAGTAGAGTAGTTATCCATCTGTCAGGCTGGTGGCGGATCCGGTTTAAAGAAGAG
>NW_023339674.1:5348303-5348552 GCF_004916995.1 Morone saxatilis
AAAAAAAGAAAAAGAAATCACTCTGGTGGCCCCTGTGGACACCGCAGCACCGGATAGGATCAGTCTACCGGGACGAACCGAGCCGGTGTGAAACCAGGACAGGTACCCGCGCTACCAGCCGCATCTTTAGTACCCCCGGGGCCAGAAAACGGAGGAGATGAGCGCATCAACCCGGGTAGTGAGACTCATTTCAGGACCATTCGGTTTAAATCCAAGTCGGTTTTTACACCACACACGCACACACACACA
>NW_023339674.1:5348666-5349016 GCF_004916995.1 Morone saxatilis
AAAAAAAAAAAAAAAAAGCCAAGATGCGGGCACACCGGGATGGAGAAAGGTCAGCGTGCGGTTCTGAAAATCACACCGAAGGAACGGATCCGTGCCCTTCCTCTTCTTCTTCTTCCTCTTCTCCGTAACCGTAAACCCCGCTGCAGGGAAAACACATTCAGCAGGAGCGTCTCCTCCCATCTATCCCCCGTAGAGAGAGAGAGAGAGAGGAGAGAGAGAGAGGAGAGAGAGGGAGGGAGAGATGGATGAAGATGGAACGAGGACGCCAGAGTAGGTGCGTTTGCGCGTGCGCATGAAGGTGCGCGTGTTGTAAACCCAGTTGTGCACGGATGTGCGTGTGTGTGTGTGTG
>NW_023339674.1:5349134-5361880 GCF_004916995.1 Morone saxatilis
TTTCTTCTGTGGACAAAAATAACCCGATGTTGCTAGAATATGATATGAAGTGTGTTGGATGTTTTATTACGCTATTTTGTTGTTGTGAATATATACATACATACAGCATAGGGCTGCAACTAACATTATTTTCTTGGTGGATTAATCGGCTGATTGTTTTATCAATTAATGTTTTGGTCTGTTTAAAATTAACAGTGAAAAAACCTGCAAGAATCGCCGCAAATAATAAAATTTTTTTTTTATTAAAATGTTTTAAAATTAAAACTTAAATTTGTTAATGATGAAGACAAGGAACACAGGCACCATATTAAGAAGCTTAAACAAATAGAATGTACTTTGATTTATTTTAAAACAATTGGCTTAAGCTTTTAATCAGATTAATTGATCAACACAAAAATTATCAGCAACTCTACCTATATTATAAAACTAACGCAAATATTCATGTCATTCCTTATTTGCCAACATCCTGTTAAAGAGGTTTTAAGTTTATTATTTTAAAATCAAACAAAAGAAAAACACAAACTGAATAATATAAAACAAATGCACCGTTAAATACGGTAAATGGACTGCACTTAGATACTGCTTTTCTTCCTTAACGGACAAAGCCCTTTACAATTAGTCATTCACCCATTCACGCACCGATGACGACGGAGTTGCCATGCAAAGCGCTAGCCTGTCCATCAGGAGCAACTGAGGATTCAGTGTATGGATAGCAGTTTGGTATTGCAAAGTTGGGGGACTTACAAGATGGTCAAAATCAAAGCTGAAGTATCCTGACTTACAGTTGCTTGTATATGAATCCAGCTCCAAAAATAGATACCACATCTCTCATGATACCACTTATAGTCTTTCATTTTGCCGCTCTCATGTCGTCATATCAGAGCATTAAAAATCAGTTTCTCGCTTGAAGCAATCACGTCAACATCCAAGTTGTGGTTACAGCTGGGAAACATGTATGTATCAGACTGGGCACGTAAAGCCTGTCATTCAAGATAATTAAACCTAAATTTAATGTATATAATGTCATACTGCCGATGCACACGTCCAACTCTGCAACCATACAGACGTCTTTAGTTGTCCAATGATGTGAATGCTCACATAATAATGTTTCCTCTCTGCCATTCACCCCCTGTGGCGTGAACAACCCTTCTCTCATCATGGTTCTCAAGGTGCATGTCCAGAGAATCACACACTTTCTACAATTTCCATTCATCGTGTATGTGAGCACCAGCGCAATGCATTCTGGTAGCACATCGAGAGACGGGACATCACGTTGGATGCTCCTCATTTAAAATGAAATCAGGGGCGTCTGGCACAGCGAACCGCCGCCTCTAGAAACTAACAAAAAACAGTTGTTGATCTAAAATGAAGACAGATTCAGTGAATGGATGGCATATTTCTCACTTTAAATGTTTTCAGAAATGTATTTTGGTGAACTATTTTCATATTATGAGAGAAACTTTGCTAACAAGCTGCCATGTTAGTCAATTTTGAAATCCCGGAGCAGCAAGCGCTTGTCCAATCAGGTGCAGCCAGAAGTGTTTGCATGGTCGTAGGAGGGTGAAGCCTTTTGTGACTAAAGCGTGCCGTGCTTGGAAGCGTCATGGCCCTTCACGTCGAAACTACCCCAGTGGACAAGTAACATCAGACTTGATGAAACCACTCCAGAGCCACAGAAGTCATGAAAAAGCTGTCTGCAGAACAAATAGTTCTCATAATGATAAATAAAGTAATCATGCGTAATCTGTGGAGAGCCCCCTTTAGTGTGCCAACCCATTACAAACTTCAGGTCTTCCAGTCTAACCAGCAACAGCAGTGGTAACATGTTGTGTGTGTGTTTGAGAGTCAGTTTGCATCCCCAACATCATCAGCACCTGTCCCCACTGCCAAAGGCATTTGTACAAGTATTTGGCCTTATGCCCGAAAAAATGTGTCCCTCCTCCTCTTGACCAACACTGGAAGGTAACGGTGCCATCTATCAAAAATAATGATCACTGTGTCATTCAAGCTTTAGCTCGCTGGCTCATTATTTGAAATTCACAGGACTATTGCTGATAATGCTGACTGACTCACAATTTCTAAATTTACTTTTCACTTATATTTACACCAACTGATTGAATCCCTCTGCAGGAAATGTGTGAAAATGTATGATGGTCCAGAGGCTTTAAATTTCACATAAACAGAACTGAACTGCAGAGGACCCCTGCAGGTTTTCTGTTTGGACATTATAGATGTTAAGTGAACAGTCGTACCAATAGCTCAGATCTCAAAACACGGCAAATGTCTGCTCACATTCAGTAGCCTACTGAGGGGGCTGCTGTTTTGCGGTTGCTTGTGCCCAATCAGCTGCCTTTAAGATAAGTTTGTAAAGCAATACATTCACATAACAGACAGGTTTCTTCAGTCTTGGAGACTATGAGCAGGTTGGCAATAAATTATGAGCTAAACTTCCTGTTAATCTACAATGTGCAACGCTTTCATGCTAGTTTGACTAGAACTTTTTATCCCCTCAATTCAGACGTTCGATCCAATGTGCAATTTGTTGCTGGCACATTTTCCTGTCAGATACGCATTTTGGATTTCCAAATAACGAAACAAAATATTTTACATTAATTGCTTTTTACAACCAGTGAAGGAAAGATAGTGGTTATAAACAATTTATAGGGTATAGTAGGGTTAGCCAATTAAAAAGATTGTGGTTAATAAAGAGGCAAACAAACTCTTTTATCTGACAGTCAGATAAAATAAATCTTGAAGATTTTGAATTACATTTCACAAAAATAATGCCAAGGTACTAAACATTATGCCAATAACATTTGACTACATGAGTAAATAACGTCAGTTGGGTTAACATACTCTGATATGTCAAGATAAGATTCACTCACTACAGCAGTTCCAGATACAACACAACACAACAGGTAAGAAAATGCACATTAAATAAAAAAATAGAAAAGAAAAATACAAGATATAATGAAAATAGAATAAGAGTTATCTGCACACTATATACAGCTTTTTACATACGGATGTGACTGATAAGGAGCATTGCACAGGCCACAGCAGGAGGTAGGGGCATGGTGTGAAAATAAATAATTGCACAGGACAAAGATATACAGCAATATAGTTCAGAGAATATAATAGATGGGGTTATGAAAATACAGCAGGGGTCTAATATTGATAATGTGCATGTAAGAAATTATATATATACATACATACACGTGTGTGTATGTAAGTAAAACTGCAAATACCCTATCATTATAAAATATATGAATACTGATGACTCTGAAATGCGTTCTCCATGTGTGCACATATAAAAAAGTCATACCTATATTTACAAAAGATATATCTGTTGCTATATTTGTTGCTCTAAACCTGTAATTTTTATGAGTTATGAGACGCTTCAGTAGTTCATTGCTCCTGAGTGGACAGCGCTATACAGTAAATGTTTCCACCGATTTACACATTTCTAAAGTTTTAAAAGGTGTAACCTGTTTTAATAAATCACTAATTTGAAACTAGTAGTAATTTAGGAAGGACTTTACGTTCAAACTTAGAAATTGATTTATGAATATTTGTTGCAACCCAGTCCAGATCATTAATGCCTACGTGACTATTAACTCTCTAAAAATGTCTTTCAACTTGAGTTTAAATGATCCAAATCATGATTTAAGTTCTTAGGTTTATATCCGGAGAAGCAGTATCAATTTCCAGGGGATACCTGAGTCTTGTAGCAGGTTCGATTCCAGGACTATCCGGATACATTTGTTTTTGGGGAAGGTGGCTGCCCTCCTTTATAACCTCTGACAAGGAGCCCTTGCACACAGCAGTGGAGCTTTAGTGGACCTGCTTATAGGCTGACAGATCACACTGTGCTTTCACTGGGCAGCTTCCGTATACGAACTGTGTGAGTGTGGAGCAACATGTTCATGCAAAAGAGCATTTAAACTAATCAAATCCACCCAAGCAAAGGTCAAAACCGAAAATAAAATAATCTATTTCACGCTGTGCTGACATTTAGATGATTTCTGATGTTAGGACCACTTAAGTGCTTCCCAGTGTTGTCCTTCAGTTATGTCGGTCTTAATGGGATGCTAAAACAAAAATACAATATAAAGATTGCTGCCCTCCAAAAGCACAGTGTCAGTCAGGATTTGTCTGTTTTAAATCCTCATGATCCAAATCCAAACAGTGAAGACAATAATTGATACTACTGGCATGACCTCCCACCAGACATGTAGGAGGTCACGACAACAAAAGGCTTAAAACTGGAGCAGTTACACTAGCAATGGATAAAAGTAAGGCTTCAGAAATACTAAATATATATACGACATATAACACACTTGAACTGGTCTGGACAAGTGGATAAAATATGGTTCCGATCATGGTTTGAACTGACCTCTGACACTTGATAACTAAACATAACCTTCAGCTCTACTTCACTCAGCTCAACTCTACTCAAACAAATGACATAGTATCCTTTATGCCATATGTGCCAGTTGGCAGTGCCAGGATGGAGCTCCAGTTAAACCCAGATGGCAGCACTGGGACTCTCCAAGATTGACTGAGTTTAACAACAGTCTGTGAGAAAACAGGAAGCTGGCCAGCCAGTCACTCTGTCAGTCAAACAGTCCTCTCTCTCTGTCTCTCTCTCTCTCTATCTCTCTCTGTCTCTCTCTCTCACCCTCTCTCTCTTTCTAGCTGTTTCTTTGAGGGTCATCCAAATCTACAGAAGTTGATAAAACACAAACTTCAACGTTATATCGTTTATCTTTTTTCTTCCGAGGATGAAAGTTCAAGCCAAAGTCCTGTTTAACAGCTGTGTTTGTTGCCTGGCAACAATTTCGAGGGTCTATCAAGTTTTACTTTCACAAACTAGAAAGTGTTTGAAAGTAAAACTTGTGTACAAATGAATGTATAGTGTTATAGTTATAAAAATGGTATACTATATATGTGTTGGATGTGTGTTGTTATTGATTTGTTTTATTCTTCTTGTTCCTACAGTTGGATGTTTGAGCTTCACTGTGCAGAATGATGTATGTGCAGTTTGACACTAGAAATGTTCACATTCGTCTGCTGAAAGTGGAAACTTCGGTCCATCCTGGTCCAATTTGCAACTTGTACAAGTGTGATGTAGAAACTTGAAGCCACCAGTGCACATACACTCAGAATGCACTTTACAGTGAAGTAGGAGACTGTCCAGCAGCAAAACAAAATGCATATTTTAGAATCTGTAATTTTGTAGCTAGAAGGAGAGTAGATGTCTTTTTAGGGTTTTAATGTAGAAATTATACTTTTGGGGGAGAAAAATCACACATTATTGTTCCAACTAACCGGAGGGGATCTTTAAATTATGGTTCTTCTGCATGCAGCACTCTTGCACATGCCCTTTGTTTGATTACAGTGATGTATTACATTACCACTGTTTTATAAAAGCAGTGAGCCACAAGAGACCAGGCTTTACAGTGATTTAAAATCAATGTGAGAAGGGCTTTACTGAGCTTCATGTTGTGTCTGTTTATGATTGACTGCTGCTTGTCGGGTTGTTTTTTGCTCAATAGCCCAAATGTTACACAAATAAATCAAAATGGCTCTTGATTATTGTAAGAATACAATCATTTTGCAGCATTTTTTATTTATTTTTTAATCTTTACTGTAACAAATATTGCCAAACACCAATATTCAAGGATTACTGACTGTGGAAACTGACATGCATAATTAGAAATTAAGAAATGTACCATCATCATTTTCTCATTCTTGTTGCAAAAACTCAAACTCAAAAACGGAGAAAAAGTCAAAACTTTAGGTGTAGCAAACACTAAATACTGTGCACTGTAAATACTGCAAAACCAATAAGGCTCATTACAGTCTTATTGTCAAGTAATCAAGATGAGAAGTTATCAAATTTAAACACAACAAATGAGAAAGAGCACATTTTACACTCTGTGTAACACTTTGGTGGGCCAAACTAATTTCTTGAGAGCCAGGTTTTGCCCACAGGTCCTATTTCAGGCAGCTCGGATTCAGCTGATTTTGCCCACAGGTCCTATTTTGGGCAGCTCTGGTTTAGAGAGCCAAGCATGGATCTGCCATAAAACATAGGTCGCACTGCTGTATATTTAGAGAGCTCGTCTATTTTGGGTACCGAATTGCAGCTCCTTCTCAACACCTCATATCTCTTCTGTGAGTGTTAGCTGGAAATACAACAATGATGCTCATAATGTCACAATGGCAGGATTCCCAGCTCTGCAGATACTCTACAGTAACAGCAATGGCCACAGACCTATCAGTTAAAACTGCAAACTGCCCAGGCTCTTGCGACATACTCATGTATTCGAGTGCTCTTCTATCTCTGTGAGGACCAGTTTTTACTTAAAGACCTTGTGAGTACAAACGTCTTTAGAACATTTGAGCCAGATCTCACTACTTCCAATAGGCTGTTTAAGGGTTTAGACTTGTGGGTTCTAGACTTACTTCCATAAGTATACTTCTATGTAGTGCACCATGCTCACTACGTACGTAGTGTGCTGTAGTGCCATAATTTCAGCAGCGTAGTGTTGGCATCAATGCATTTACTGTGTCACCTTCTTCTTCTATGCCGATTTACAATTGGATGGAGCATTACCACCAGTACCGGCTTATTTTTCACTGGATTTCACTGAACCTGTTTCTATTTTTATTGTCTGTGTTGCACCCCTGTTTTATGCAAGGTGGAAATTACATCGTCTACGCCTGACGTCATCTCACAGAAAATGCACCTGTATGTTCCAGCGGTCCCTCACCTTTAACTATGTAGCAAAAATGGCGACCCCTGAGGGTGAGAAGCGTTCCACACTGAGTGCACCATCCGGATAGTTGCAGTGCACTGCATTTTGCCAAACTCGACAGTGTGAATGCACTTATGTACTCAAAATAGTTGCCGTAAGTATGAAAGTATTCAAATTGAGACAAAGCATTGGTTAAGTTTGGGTTTAGGCATGTGGTTGTGGGTTAGGAGTAATGACGGTTCTGAAAAGCATAGAGATACAAGCGGTGTGTCTAGGGAGGATAGTTGATGACAGAATTGTGTCATTACAGCTGTATCCACAAGCAGCTTGAGAGAGGAATATTTCAACTTCACTCGCACACACACACACACCACACACACACACACACAATTGCTTCCCAAAGAGACAATATGAGATGCTACCCTGCAGGTAGCAGGATGTCATGCGGTGAACTGACAGCCTGCTGCACAACCAACAGAAAGAGTTGTGTCATTAAATCACTGAAGCCTCAATAGTTGCTTCCTGTTAAGATGTTCACTAAGTTAATGTTGCCAAGCAACAAATACAGTTCTAGCCAGTAAGAGGAGTTTTAGCCAAGATCACTTGGCAACAAAATTTTGCAGGGAGATGAGGAGAGGAAAAAAAAAGGTATAAAGGGATCAATAGCTTCAAACCTTTCAATGTCACATTTGGATTTCAGAGAATAGCAGCTGTAATAAATGCCATCTGGGTAGAGTAACAAATCTGTATGTATGTATTTTTAAGCATGAATATAATGGTGACAAATTAACCTAAATATTTGTACCAGCAAGAAAATTTAATCTAGAGGCCACAAAGTTTAAATTCACTTTATTTTGCCTCCATTTGTTAGTTTCAGTTGAGCCTTCTGTCGCTAGTAACAGCTACTAGCACATCCTATAACAGTTTTAGAACTCTATGCTTGTGGATTTGTGTATGTTTGAGTGTGTCCTCTCAATAAGAACAACAGCGTCAGTCTTTTCAGCCCCAAAACAACTTATGTCGATGCTGTCAAGTGACAAAGCCCACAAGCAGCAGTACTAATTATGATGTGAGCAAAGGAGGAAGTGAGAGGACGCTGTTATAGAGCAGCAAAGTCCACATAGAGAGTAGGTTGTGGTGGATGGATGGGTCAACAAAATATTGGCCTTTAACACGACAGACAGCTGTTTACAACTGCATCCCTTACATGGGGACACTCTGTTGTGACGTATGTAGATTACATCACCATAATCACCCAGTGATGAGACAACATCATCGGAAAATCATACAATCTTGCAGAGAGTGTTGCACAGAGAACAGCCTACGCCAATGTTACAGCTAAAGCAAAAAAGACACACCTTTGTTACATCAGTGGAAGCTGGAGGTGAGCAGTGAGAACATTTTAGTCAATGGTCGTCTCACATCTCCACCACCTGGTTAAGAAGTCAGGAACACAACTGTATCTTTTTAAAATTCCCGTACCAGGTTTCTTGTTAACAGTAGGAGCGATAGAAAGGCATCTGGGACTGAAAACACACATACTGCATGGCCCAGCAGCAAGTATATACATGGCCCATGAAGGAGCATTGTACTCATCTACCCAGCCATCAGTGGATATCGGTTGAGGTGCCTGCAGGCAAAGGATTAAAACAAGATTATGTAACGACCGCACACGTCCCGTTCACGCTGCTGGTCCACCTGGGAAGAATACAAAAGCTGCCGCTTGCCAACCAGCAGACTTTAAATTACAGCCCGATTAATTGTCCAAACACCGGTCTATCATTATTACTTATTCCGACACTCTGCGGATTTGTTGGGCTCATCAGAGACTATGATCGATGCAGAGTACAGAGGGCTGCAAGAACTTCTGTCGGGACTGGTGTCAGCGAAACCTATCCTGATCAACGCGGGAAATCAAGGAGATAGGGGTTGGCTGGATTTTCGGCAGACGCCGTTCTGGCCCCCCTTCACCAGTGAACATCCAGGGAATGGACCCATTGAGCAAGTGACTTATAACATACCTGGGGCACCTCAACACCAAACTGGATGGACTCACCAACAGATGCACTTTACAGGAAAGGATCAGAGCAGGTCTATCTCTTGAGCGCGACTGATCTTTTGGGAGTTGAACAGCACTCCTGAAGACCTTATGACTCAATAGTGGACATCAGCATCCTTGTACGGAAGTGAGATCTGCTGGACAGTGCTTCACAGAGAGGATGAGAAGAAAGCTGTGAATAAGATCATCAGGGAAGTCCAGCACTTCCTAGGCTGCATCCCTTTGGGAACTCAATGTGAGGGAGGTGGTGACATGGAGAAGTCCGCTAAAGTGTCATCCATGCTGGACAATACCCACCGATCCCACCCCAACCTGCACAGGTGACCTGACAGAACTGAGGAGAGCTTCACGTAAGACTGTATCACCCTCGATGTGTGACAGGAAATGATACAGAAGTCTTTCCTTCTGCTGACTGTTAGGCTCCACACATGGAATCATATCTATAACTATGGTGCAAATCAGTTTACAAAAACTCTCACAATACAACCAGTTTGACACCAGTCTGTGCATATGCCATTTTATTTCATTATTTACTTATATAAGCTACTTTTTGCTCTTGTTATTCATTTTATTTGCCGTCTATTTTTATTCTGTCCTTATTTCTGTATGCTGTGCAACAAACCTGCAAATTCCCCATTGGTGGAGACAAATAAAAGGTTTTCTTATCTTATCTTATCTTTAGTCAGTGCATTACCTACAGTAGTCAGTTTGGAGAACCAATCAGGGATCATGGGTCAGAAACAGAGCTATACACTGCTCTCGATGGGATGCAAAAGATCTTATTTTAGCCACCTAACAAAAAAATCAATATCAATTTTCATACACTATATTAAAAATATTTTTACTGCTTTACCTTACAGCCTTTTTCTTTGGCACTAACTATAGAACTTCTGTATTCCTACGCATAAGTCCAACTGTGCCACACACTGTTTACAGCGCCGATTAGCTGTTTAGGTCAGCAAGTTGTGAGATCAGACGGAAATCAAAATTCTAGTTTATATAGTCTCTAACCCTAACCCTAACCCATTTTAGCATCTGACGAGCCTTCAAAATCCAAGATCTGTTACTCAAACAGGCCGCCTAACAAGATTGAATTTAATTTTCTAACCAGTGCTTGAAGTGTGTTCTCTAGACCAAATTTTAGAACTGTAGAAAGCTCACCAAAAAGATCATGTGTAGAGAAATGCTTGTATCTCCCAAAAGTCAACAACAGAAAGTGTATTGACTCCCATGTGATTCCCTGTTGCTTTGATATGTTACAGTGACTCATCAATGGTCCACATTGGTTCCAGGATCACAAAGCATTTGCTAATTTTTCTTTTTTTACTTTTAGAGATTCTATTTTGAGCGGGGAGACAGCACAACAAAACTAATTGTAGTCACTGTGTGGTAGTATAATTAATGTGATGGATCCATTCCATGTAGAACCATATTAGTACCACACTAAACCCCACAATACTGTACACCAGGGGAGAACAGAGCAAAACAACTCATATAAAACTGCATTCATACAGTCCATACAAATGCACACATGAACCGTAAGATGTTGCATATAGATGAACGATTCATTGAGGTTTCTATAATTCATAAGTCTATGAATAAGTGATATGAGCTCATAAAGTAATTCATGGAGACACTAGCTCAACTCCAATCATGGCAGTAAGTGGCAGTGCCACACACACACACACACACTCCACTGAGTGAACACAGCCTGATCATCTCTGAGTGGGTTTCCTGAGCACCTAAAGAAGAAGGAGAATTATATCTTTTTCCTTGCATGAAGAAACTGACGAAGAATGATTATATCCGTTCTTCGTCAGTCAATTATCTCTTAATGTCTGTCCTTTATATTTTTGGTAATTGAATTTCTTCTGTCTCCAACTAATTTTCCAACACCAATAAAAAACCTCCTTGGATTCAGCGGGCAAGTACGTTACAAATTACACTGGAAGACAACACCATGTCACAATAAACATAATAACAACATAGCATTTGGGCTAAAATTATTTTTGCAATGTACAAATGTGGAGGGAGAAAATCAGCTCAATCAGATCAATTCTCTTCAACACAATCGCAGTTTTATGGAAATAGCAAAAATAAATGTGTGCAAAAATAATATTGTGTAAATAATGTCATATTATGACAAAAAACATGAACTGACAACTTCACATTTGTAAATGTGCTTGTTTTGTGGAGCCTTTGGTGGCTGTGAGCCCCTAAACAGTTGTTTCTAATGCCGCGGGCAGCAACAGTAAATGCATCAGCATCAGCTGCACCAATATGCACTAAACTGCTTTGGAAGCAGTGATATTAACATTGTTCCCCATGGTCAGAAAAACTTGTTTCATTTGTCAGAAGTTGCCTTTTGAGGATATATTTGAGGAAATATCACAACAAATTTAAATCACTGTAAAGCAGTAGTAGTGGCCAAGAACCTCCCGCTGCAGGCTTAGGAAATGTTTATTTGATTCATTTAAAATAGTTGCATAAGCAGTCAAAAGTATATTTTGAGAGCCTGTATAATCTGACAGATTCCTTTGCTTCAACAAGTCTGAAGCCATGATGATCTACTGTAAGAATACAACAATAATTGAGTAGAGTAGAAGAGAGAAGACAAGAGCAGAGCAGAACAGTAGGCATCCTTGTCCCACAGTTTTCTTCCTGCCAATATGAAATATCCATGGTTGCTATGGAAACACAGTTATATGAATCACTGTGTTTTATTTTATTTTTCTAAGGCCAAAAGCTGCAGTTTATAAAGCTGTCTTGTGCACAGTGCCCATTACTGTCTGTATTGTAAGCCTTAAGATCTGTTAGGTATTAGGTGTGGGAAGAGACCAAGTTTTAGTCTGCTCCCACTGAGATGACTAATTGGCTGGCTAGTTGGTTGGCTGGCTGACCAGCAGGCTGAACGACTGACTGACAATGGAGAGACACACTGGGGAAAGACAGGAAATACATGGGATTACATGGTAGGTAGGAGCTGGTTTTTGGACGGCATGGCAATATACAGGGTGGGATGCTGGAAGCTCCAGTTTTACGTAGGATTTGAAAAAATTGACTGTGGATCTTTGTAAGGCTGCAGGTTGACTGGACTGTTCACGTGTCAAGAGAGACAATCATGGCATTAGGATATGTCTAGCCTGCAGAGTGACACGTTTGTGAACCAAAGTGACTATTTTACCCGTGATCAGTGGTATAAACTACAACCTGCTAGCCAACCAGGAGCCCCTGATGTTTCTTTAAAGGCCTTGACCCCACAGAACGGAGCAGAACACGGTTTTCACTGCTTTATTATTTACTCTTTGAAAAGCCACGTCTCTTTAATGTCCTCTCACTCAGCCTCTTTCTCTGAATCTGAGAGTACATTCAGCCTCTATACTGCATTATGCCTTATATGGCATTTTGTGAATGGGTGTTGCTAGGTAACTAGAGTGCAGTAAAGCATAGTGATTTCTTGTATTTAGGATGATTAAGGATTAAGACAACAGTTTTAGGCACTGAAGCTGCTGAACTGACTAGAGGAATTACGTGCATAGAGGGGCTGTGTAATTTCTAATCAGTCACTGTTTTTAATTTGGCAGGAAACATACTATACATTTTTCCTCAATGGCAAAGCATCTGCAACATGTGTCAGCAGTGTGGGAAGGCAATATTTGCTCACAGCTCTTTGGTCCAGAGAAAGATATCTCAACAAATACTGGCAAGATTAGCTGCATCACAGCTCTTAGGCTGGATCTTTCAAATGAGGACCTGAAGACCAGGCTGAACATACATCCTCATGAAGTGGTCAGCTGCTAATGCATTCGGGCAGCCCTTGTCAAACTGTAGAGTCAAACATTTCCTGTTTATCACCAATAAATACTGTTCCAGTAAAAATAATTTATCCCTATTAGTATAGTCTTTAGATAATGTCTATCTCAACC
>NW_023339674.1:5361900-5378673 GCF_004916995.1 Morone saxatilis
GTTTGTCTTTTGCTTTAGGTTCAGGTTCAAATTGTATCCATAGGTAGGATACAAAAAGGTTTGGTTTTCAGTAAAAGACATTCTTCTTGACAAAATATTTTAACAACAAACAACTCAATAGACACACATAATACAACATGATAAATTATAAAAGATAAACTTACTCAAGGCTCTAAACATTGGGACTTACAAAGAGAGAACAATAAGAAAAACCCTAAAATAAATAACCACCAGAATAAATAAGGTAAAAATGCAGGTAAAAAACAACTGCAGTCATTTAAAATCGAGCTGGTTATCTGCTGTAACTGTCTGGTGCACAGGGATGCTGGGTTAAACTCTCCAGTCAGCCTACTAGACTATTTAACAATTTGATTCAGAGTTTCTGTTCTTTAAAGAGCACGGTAGAATACCGTCACCATGTTTTTCTCAATGTGGAAATAGGACTGTTTTTTTCAAACAAACCTTTTTGCACACAGCTTCTCAATTTTCTTCAAAGTTCAGTTTGGAGTCAGTAATTGTCCCAGTTGCACCCTTACCCCGAAACTCCACCTGGCATGGCTTTATAACGTTGAATTTTGGAGTTAATAGATATGACTTTGGGTCTTCTAAAATCAGTTAGCATGTCTTAAGTTTTAGATATGTTTAGCTCACACTACTTAAAAAATGTTGTTGATGACTGGGCCGCTGGCTCATTTTCTAAAAGTCACTGTCTGTTGCTTCTGTCAAGAGAATTAAAGGCCACAAGAGGATTTTTTGCTAAACTGCTATATTTAAATGCATTGGAGGACTTGTCCACATAATGTTGATGTTATAAATTAAACCAGTTTTGTTGTTTGACCTCCAATGTATAACTTTCAGTTTTGGTGTGGACTCTTGAGACAATACCTCAATGGAAAGAAACTCCAGACCACTGTTTTGAGGTTGAGACACCACTTTTCTTGCTGCGTTCTGGTTTGACAGATTTACCAAAATCTCAATGAAAACAAGACTAGAAGCAGCCTTTGTGCTACAAAAAAGTAGCTTAAAAGAGTATACTAACTACAACTAATTGGCAAAACATGTGGAGGATTGCACACTCTGAGGGATGTGAGTACAGTATCCACCTCCTCATGCTGGATGGTGACAGAGGATGGCAGTCTTTCAGACACTGAGTTACAGGTGGGAGCTCGGATCCAAATCTGAACTCCTCTTCACTGAACCTCTCATGGGTGGTTGTAATTTTCATTCCAGGCTTTTTAACTGGGATCTCTTCCAGGAAATTCTGCAGTTCAAAAATGTCTCTTTCGGTTTGAGCTGTATAGACAGATCTTTACTTTTCTTGTATTTACATGTTTCTATGAATAGGAAATTTGGTGAACTGAGCTGGACAGACTGCTTGTGATGTTGTATGAAAGAAGATTTGAAACTAGCAACTGAGATTATAAACTAATTAGAAAAATGGTTAATTTACTGCCTTACTCTCACCGCCCGTTTTCAGCCACAGGAGACAGCTGATACAAAAGCTCTAGAAACCCATTGTACACTACCTTCTCAGCACTGCAAACTGCAGATCGACAAAGTAATGACAGGCTGGTGAACACAGTGGAGCATTTAGCAGCTAAACAGGGATTTAGTGGAAACCAAAACTGAGCTGAAAGGAGTGTGAAAATTGGATTTACATTCACCAGGTGGCCAAAAACACGGCACCAAATCAATGCTAATGTTGCTCTGTAATGGTGAATGTGTACATTTCACAAATTTAAAAATAAGGACAGTTTTTGTGTGGCATTTGGTGTAGGTGGAATCAAAGGGGGGATGTTGATTTCTATCCGGCACCAGCAAGTCAGATTAAATGAACATACTAGCCTGAATTACACAGTCTCTGAAGGCCTTTTTTTTTATTAATTATGTGGTCTTATCTGGTGTGACTTAATTGTACAGAATACTTTCCCCAATTTGTCCTCAAAAAATATTGTCTCGCATATTGAATGATAATGTACGTTTGTTACAAGCTACTGAATTGAAATTACTTTTCGGGCACACACATAAAACCTCTCCTGTGTGCCGCTAACTATCCAGCATGTAATCATCTTGTTATTACTGGTCTAACAGCCCTTTATGATTGTACAAAATAGATGCATGTCACATGTGGTTAACAGTGAAATACAGCCAGCTCTCTACAGTATGGACATGCTCCTGATGAATTATGGGTAGTGACTGATGTGGTCAAAGGGCATCCTTCTCTCTGTCCTCAAGTATCCGTCCTTCTTCTTGTATTTCTATTGTATATCTTCTTCCTCCATTTTCTCCTGTTTGCCTGATTTCTGTCTCATCTGATTTTTGTACACCTTCCTTTCTTTCATTTCTCTCTTTCTGTTGTCAGCACAAATGCAAACAAAGATAGACACAACAGAGGGCTGGGTACACTGTGATGTAAGCTTGCAAGCTAAAATACATTTGTGGACAATGAGAGTGCGTATTAACAATGTTATTTTGGGCCGCATTTGAGGATTTAACTGCCCTTCGGCCCTAAATAAATCTCGCAGAAATTAAATTCAGTTAGAAGAAAAGGAAAATTGATTTTCCCTGTCCTCTTTTCTAAATGCCTACATCTTTCCACCTCTATTTTGTCTTCTCTTTCAACCAGTCTCTCCATTCACTATTTATCTACGTGCTGTATGTTTAATGTCTACATTAAATTAGCACTCAGGATGGATGGCTGGATGGACACATTTCTGGATTTCTTTCTCCTCCTCACACTTTATCTCACACTTTCTGCCTCTCACTTCCATGCCTCCTCTCCCTCTCACTTGCGTCAGCACTTCTGCCTGCTGATGAATATATGAATGAGATTAAAACACACACACATTCATATACACTCTATTGCTCCTTCTCCAGCACATAGCCTACACCACACAAAGACATAAACATTTTATCCATCCCAGCGATGTGAATGTCCACAGACTTTTTCAACTTCATCACTGTTAGTTCTTTAGGAATCAAATATATTTCAATGGAGGGCATTTATTTAGCATTCTAGAAACTTAAAATTGCACAAATAAAAGTCAATTTAAAAGCCGCCTAATAATAAGACAGCCTTCCAGTCAGGAGACACCCTGGGTGACTTTGATTCTCTGTCTTAAATCAACCCACAACATCCCCAACAACAAGTAAATAATGCAGCTAACAAGCAGTTTTTACCTCAAGCAAGAATCCATCCTGCCCTGTTTACAATTGAGGAGCAGTCTTGCTGCATACAGAACACACACACAAACACACACACACACAGGGGGAAATGTAGTTGTGTGTATCATAAACCATGTTTCTCAGACCCAGAAGGTATAATTGGCCCTTAACTCCAGGACACAGAGGGATAGATGAAGGATTAGAAATAAAGCTGGAGGGATAGAGAGAAGGAACAGATGAAAGCTCCGGGAGAAGCTCTAGGAAACCAATCTATGTGAAGAAAAGAAGAAAACACAGATGTAGCGAGAAAGACAGACGCTGTGAGACAGAGATGGATGTGAAGTGCAGCTTTCAACCTTAAAGTTTACTCCCTTTCCTCCTTCTCTCATTTCACTATCCCTCTCTTTTCTTTTCTCTTTCTTTTCTTTTCTCTCTCACTTAACTGTAGGCTCTCTGTTGCTATGGCGACCGTTCCTGCCACCGCTGAGGAAGAGAGGATACCTGAGGAGAAGAAGAGAAGACAGCGGAGCAGCAAACGGAGAGATGAAGATGGATAGAGACGACATGGATGAATGTGCACAATAATGGCAACTGTGGCCAAATAGGTTGATACGTTTTAACAAAATAGTTGGACATTTTGGTAAATACGCTTAATACGTTTTCTTGCCGAGAGTTAGACAAGAGAATCGTTACGACTCTCATATCTGTACGTTAAATACATGAAAGGCTACAGCCAGCAGCAGGCTAGCTTAGTTTAGCACAAAACCTTCTTGCCAAGGAACACTCACTTCAAGACCTGTACTTCTAAAAAAATAAGCCAACTCCCCAAAATGTTGAACTTCACTGTTACATAATGTAACAACTCCCCTCAATTAATTCCTGTGTCTTCTGCATGACCTTGCAATTTTGTCCGATCACAGCAACTTTTCTGCAAATTTGACCAATCATCATAGTTTCCACATACGCCATATAAACTACTGGAGCAAGTTAGCTTTGGCTTTTAATCAATTATACCAAATATGTTTTGTAATTTTCACTTTCTCTCGCAATTTCATTGGAAATAAAATTGCCTAAAAACATCACAACATGTATTGCAGTTTTTTAGAAAAACTGCAATGAAATCAGGCATTTAAGGCTGCAACAATCCCAAAAAAGCTTCCAAATTCTGGAGGCACTGATCTGGTGATTGTGTGTTGGGCTGTGATCGCTGCCAAACCGACAAAGCAACATTGGGTCTGCAGTGACAGCCCACACAGCCCAGAAACGTTGGACCAGAGAAGTTTCAGCACTGGTTCCAGATGTCAGCTCCGACTAAATCTTGACCATGCCACTTCATTAATACACACACTTTCCATATTTGCCCAGATGAAAAATGCCTCAACGACTGTATAATATGTATTTATAGATTTTTCACATCATGCCATTTGCAAAACTGTAAAATCAGTCAGACAATATATCTTCCTCTCGTCTCTTCTTCACATCTCCTCTCGTCCCCTGCCAGCACTGCATTAATAGTTAAATGAGTAAATTTAGTCAGTAACACTACACCTGAACACATTGCCAAAAAAACATAACCTGCTGAAACTTGTCTGGTCCAACGTAGGGCCAGCTAGTCATGGGCCATATGTGACTACCAGATCTGGCCCAGATGTGGACAGTAATTCATTGTCGTGGGTTTTTTTGCTATATGGGAAATGTGGGCTACCTGCACTCATTACTGAGCCTGAACACATTGTGTAGATGGAGAACTGAAGCTGCTGCTGCTCAGGGGCGTTTCCAGAAGTGAGGCCTGGGCTGGCATTGGTCAGCCCTGAACTTTGATTGGCCACCCCAAGTGTCATCCCATTAACTTTCAGAGGATGTAGCAGCTAGAGTGAAGAAACTAGTAGATTAGATGGCCTAACACATCCACTGTTACCAATGCCATGCTTATCAGGTATCATATCAGCGTTATTTTCACAAAGTGTATTTGAATATTTCTGCAGACACGGTTACTGTAGACACAATGTTAGAGGTATGAGAGGTTCTACTGATAAATTCCATTAAGAAGGTCAAAATGAAGGCGTTATCTTGCTTGGAAATGGCATATCTATGAGTTTTACCCTCTATAAGATAAATGTAGACTCTTCCAGGAAATTCTCATCACTGCATACAAAACCCTTCTCCATACTCATGTGGAACGGCCCGACTCCCAGCATTGTGTAGGGTAACAAAACAGATTTAGATCAGATTCGGCAGGTGAGCAACACAGCTGCACGTCTTATAACAAGACTGTGAAAGTGGCTGATATTGACAGCATAGTGGACTGAATTAAAATAACTGTGCTGACAGTGCTCTTTAAATCCATGCGTCACATTCCCTCCCCCACACCTGACAGTACTGTTTAGGTGGACTTCACCAATGGCCCTGAATGGTCGCACAAGGTCAGCACCAAAGGCTTTCTAGAGGTGGCACTCACATCTCCTGGAAACACCTGCAACAATAAATATGTTCAAGATCAGCCTGCAATAGTATGGTATCAGCTGGACAGGTCTACGGGGGAACAAACAGTACACTTAATCTACAGACTGTGTGAATAGCTTAAATGATCTTATAATTGTATTGTTTGTTATGTATCCAGGACTTCCTGGAAAGCAGGACTGGAACTGAGAGGATTATCCTGCTAAAACAAAGTTAACTGAGTTGAAACAGGGCTCTCCAATTTGGCTGATTTCCACATTCAAATTTGGTTGCAAGACTCTACTTTATCACTGGCTCATAAAACACTTAAAATTTAATTTGGTCAGACTCCAAAATATATGTGGGCCAAAAAAGCTGTTTTACTTTTAAAGGTGAACTTTCCAAATGGCACAAGTTGCCTGTAAAATGGCCAAACAGGGAATTCCCTAAATGGTCCTAGTTTAGCCAATAATAGGAGGCAGCTCTTTGTCCCCCCGCTACTTTCGCACCCTCTCTACCATGTTAATGGATTTCTCTGCACCTGTTTTTCTATTTCTATGAGCTCTGGTTTATGCTTCTACAGTCTAAGGAGAAGTCCCTTGTCAGGCTTTTGCCTCTGTCCCTGCATTCAAGCCACTGTCACTCAACAACAACAATATGTTACTGTGATTATACTTTACACATAATCACATTATCTTAATCAGAGTATGGTAACATTAGCTACGCTGTACGCATGTTCTTGCCTTAATCAAATTAAAAATATAATTTGTGAGCCACATCAAACGCAGCCACCAGAACACACAACAATAACACCTACTGTATGTAGTGTTTCATGTTAACATGCAACAAAATAGTTTCACAGTCAATATGCAATGGCATAATGAGGATAATATTACATGTTTTAATGAATTCACCTGTTAAAAAAACTGTTCTGTTATCTGTTGAGATACACCGAGTGCGTCATAACAAAGTTCTAGTCGTATATTCGTCTTTTAAATTCACACTTTCCAGGAAGTTTAGTTGTTATGCTGAAAGCGTAAATGCATAAAAAGTTAACCTGAAGTCATCTTTCTGACAAACCTGTAACTAGGAAATTGCAAAACAATTTCACACAGCATTGTAGGATACCTGTTATAATAGAGTAATCACACACAGCTCAGTAAGCTTTCACCCTGTCTACTTTTTGAAAAATGTTTTTGTTGCGTTTTGAAAATGTATGCAATTATGGAAGAGCAAGTCATGACTTTG
This sequence comes from Morone saxatilis, assembly GCF_004916995.1. Lineage (NCBI taxonomy): Eukaryota > Metazoa > Chordata > Actinopteri > Moronidae > Morone > Morone saxatilis. The sequence goes on from NW_023339674.1 coordinate 5,368,753, forward strand.
AAATTTCTGACAAAGCAGTGAAAGCAGCTCAAGTAGCACTAGGAGCAATCCGCTACTATGAGCAATTAGCTATTAGCTATTCATTCATTAAATCATTCATCCATCCACCAGTAACCAATACTGTAGTTGTGTATAAGTTAAGTTCTTCCCTTAAGACATATTTAAAGTATTGTATTGGTTCCTTCTGAAGCACAGAGTCAATCTTGAACCATGCAATCAGATCAAGTTATTTGGTGTCTGCAGCAGATGGAGGGTGATTTACAGATTCGTACACTACAGTTTGATTCAGAACACACACTGCATTCAGCACTGACACAAACACTGCCTCTGTCTTGGTACAACTCTAAATTGCTTTCTTAAGTGGGATTAAGATAGCATTTTCTCATTCAGATGTTGCTGTAATTTGGCCCCAAGAGTGAATCACACAGGAGTTGTTCAGAAAAGCCATTAACTCTGTTCAGTTCAGCTCAGACTGAAGCTTCAGTCCCATGGGATTCATTTGCAATTGCTTCAATTACTATGGACTTGCCCAAATGTTCTCTGCTGCTCTACTGTCCTCTTCTATGTAGAAGAAACTGCAATCACAATGGAGTCATTACAGCAAATGCAACTCACACAGGAGCTATTTAAAGAAGCACTCTGCCCAAAAATTACAAATCAGAAATATTGCAAACATAATCTTGCACACACCATACACTGTTGCTCAAATGTAGAAAAATAAAGTCTCATCTTATTATTTTTTTAAACATGTACTCATGGCATTCAGAGTAGACTCTACCCTTTGTATTGTGTTAATTACAGCTCAGTCACCCCACTGAGTCTGTGGGGGACGCTGTGAGAAAAACATAGTACCCAAGGGAAGAGGTAGTTGTATGCTTGTATATATTTTTGTGGCAAGATAAACAAATGAGAGGTGTTTCTGTTATTTAGCATACCCTCATTTATATGTATGGGGTGGACAAAATAGTCTAAACACAGCAGTATAACTCCACAGACAATTCAACAAAACCACAAACTACAGCCTCCAAAATTATCATACTGTTGAATCAACACCTCTCTACAACAGTTCCAACATTATAACCATCATAAAGGTGGGATTCACTGCAGGACTGCTGCATTAAAGTGTATAAGTTTTAGCTCGGTGTACCTAATAAACTGGCATTTGAGTTTGTGAATTTACTGCTGTTTACCCGCTGCACAAAAGCACAGAACCTCCTAATTCTGGATATGATATGTCAACATAAAACTCCTGCTGTTTCCTCAAAACACATCAAACACTAGATATGTGCTAGATGTGTTACGGACCATTTGCAAATACAGCTGAGAGACAATCACGCTTGTTCCAATGACCGCAGAAGAGAAGCACAGAGTCGTTTACTACTCACTTCCACCTTAAAATAATTCAATGATTGATTCAATGATCGGAAAACAAACAGGAAATGAACTAGGTTGTGCTTAGTACAGCAGCTATGTCACGACTGTCCAGCCAGCCGCTGTGCCTCTGTGAAGCCAGAGACTGCCCGAAATGTTGAACTCTTCCTTTCAAGCTGCATTCACATTGATTCAGGCAGACAGACCTGGACAGCACGAGAAACAAATGGCAGGACAGCAAAACGATATGTTGCTACGGTGATGTCTTGTGTGAGGAAGCTACGTAACATCTGGTTTTAAATTCCATTGCTGAGGACAACAAAAAGTTAAAATATTTTGGACGGCCATTGCCGATACTCTCTGCCGGCCTCACCTGATTTTACCATCCTGCTCATAATTGTAATACAACATCCAGTTTGCTGTCTACTGTCTGCCTGAATCCATGTGGATGCAGCATTAATGTGATGTTACTTCACATCACCTCACATGGACAGGACATTAGACAGTGATGGATTAATCTTAAGCGTAAACCAGTGGGATATAAATTATGGAGACAAAGAAAAGAAGAATGATATATGATGCAAAGAAAGGCACAGCTGTTAAAACGTTTGTGATGACTAAATGGGATGGACTTTTCACTTTAGACCCCAGGTGCAGTATGAATTTTCTCTAGAGAGTAGCAGTTTTCCTGGAAGCTCAAGTACCCTCTCATCTTGGGATCTTTAAAAAAGAAAAATAGGTCAAAATCAACTCCACTGAAACTCGGCAAACTCGTTCATCATAACTGTATTAAGTATAAACATGTAGGAGCTAAAGGGCCCAATAAGACCAAAAACAAACCAGAGTGACCTCACTTGATGGTTTCCAACAACTGAATGTGATTTGAAACTGCTACTAACAGCTAGATGCTGTTTGGTAGATGGGTCTGAGATGCCACCTAGTGATTCTGATAGGACCACCCCAGTAAAACTACACCCTCCTTTTCCTGACTCAGCGAACGGGGATGAGTGGGACTGGTTTCCATGGCAACAGTAGACAGAGAGAGAGAGAGAGAGAGAGAGAGAGAGAGAGGAAGGACAGAGAGTGAAAAACACAAGGAGGCTGGCCCATGTACACCCACACAAACACCCACTCAAAAATACACTACACTAGATACAAACATACACACACACACACACACACACACAGGAATGTTTTAGTGATAAATATTGTAGATCACATTTTAAAGGTTATTCTGTTTTAATTCCTTGTTGGGAGCCAAAAAAAACCTCATGCATTATACAGCAATTATTAATTTAGAATGAAATAGGAGGGATAGCTCACCAGTACAAAACACTTTCAGAAAGATCCTCGCCTTCTGTTAAGCTATTAAAGCAGATTGTTCTGAAGGATGTGGAAGAAGCACAATGGGAAATAATACTTCATTAGTCAGAGATCCAACTGTTGACACTCATTCTCTGTCTGTGAATGTTGTGGGCAATAAACTTTACTCCCACAGCAGACATTTGGAACTTAATGAGAAAGTCTATCCACAAGAGTGACATAACCTGGATGTGGAGTCTGGTTGAGTACCAACATGCTCATCAAAAAACAATCCTGTCTTCATCATTCGAACAGTTGGCATTTCATAGACCCTCCACTGAAAATGTGTCTAAATCTTGAGCCATGTCTGCATTTTAGAATAAGATAAACCCGCAATGGTTATTTTTGATAGCTTTTTTGATAACTAAAAAGAGTGTTTTGTCTGAGGTTCTGTTGCATGTTTGGAGGTAATTGTTAAATAATCTGGGTGAGGTCTTTCAAACAAAATGGGGCTGAATTTTAGACTGGACAGGCCATATAGCGTCACTGCTGACCCTAAAACAACTACACTGTATATTAGAGCAAGATGTCTGAATAGCTTGATTTGCTCTGGATGTTTGTCCTCAGATGATTAATCACAACAAAATATATAAATGTTAATGAAAATCCACGAGGGACCTTGATGCTCCAAGAAGATGAACCATTTTAGTTTTGGACACCCTACGTGCTTTCCTCTAAAGCCACTTTAATGATTAACTTTGCACACGAGATCAAAAGATAAAGGCTAGATTACCATAACATTTGTTCTGGTTATTTGTAGTCTACAGCAGTGGATCTTAACCAGCTCCACTCAAGGGGAAAATTTTAATTTCAATATTATTTAATTGGCTAAAGGTTAGTCTAACGAGAGAATTTATAAGAATGATTATTCTGTTCATAGGTTTCAATCTTTTTACTGTTGCAGCTCTGAAGCCTGAAATCTGATAATTTAAGGGTCTCGTGTAAAGTCTGCATGACTTTAATGTCTTAATGTGTCTTTCTCTTTCCTCTTTGACCACCAACAAGCCAAAAAAACATTCCATATGCGAGGTAATACACACTGTTTCAGCATGAACTCATTGCTCATTGATTGTCGGATTTCAACTGTTAACAGTTTGTATTTAAGTTTCACCTGAACCTCAGTGGCTCGTGTGATAAAACAAAACCGAGCTGCTGCTGCCACAGCTGCGGGTTTCACAGTCACCTGAGTACCTATGTGCTTGTTCATTATCACATGGTGTGACGTTGGTAACAGGGATCAAGGGGGAACAATAGCAGCTTGGTGATTGTGGGAAACAGCCTTACAGTCTTTCTGTAGGTGGCTGGAAACCCTGTTGTGCAATGTATGTATGTGTTTTTGTGTATGTTTGTAAGTAAGTAAGGGAATCGCCAGCTGTTGGTTTTAGATGAAATTTATTTCACTATATTGACAATATATGATAAATATTGACATTTACCTACTCACATGCCCTAGTTGGAGCATTCTCTGTAGGTGATCTTTTTTATTGGAGCTATTTTGTAGTGATTTGTTGATTTGTTAGTGTTTCTGTGATTAGTGCTAACCAAGCTAGCCATTAAACTAATAGCTATGTAAAGCTGATGTGTTGCTAATACTACATTCTAAGTAACTGTTGAATTACTAGGGCTGCCCCTGAAACCTCAATGATTCAAGTCATCAGTGAGGACCCAGAGTTGCCTGTACACAGAGAGACAGCATGGCAGGCTGTAAACTTTACAAACAGCATCTTAAAATGACCACAAACCACAAAAGTAACTGTGATGGAAGTGGAGAAGGGTGACAGTTAATGGAGGGGAGTCAGCTAAATCACTTTGAACCTTTAACAACCTCCTCTATTGCCGTCCACTGTGATTGACTCTTGAGCTGACAGCGCTATCAGCAGCCCGGCAGGAGAGACACTTGGTGGAGCAGTGGGATTTTACTTTGTCTGACTGTGTGGAAATCTGATGTTTTCACATCACAAATGACAAGATAGACAGACAAGGTAGGTTAAAACAAAGAGACCTTATCGTGTTTCCGCTGTCGAAACTGCTGATATAGGAGTTTAATGTGGCGCTGAACTTGAAAAAAAGGGAACAAATAGTCAAATCTTCGTATTGGACTGCCAAAATTAGTTATGTATTTGTGTATGTATGTATTTTTACTCTTGTGGAATCCATCTACTAGATTAATCAGTGATTAATCTCCTTTTGGGATATAATATTGTTATTTCAGTGATAATACTTATTTGTGCCATGAGGCAACACACAAATGTTTCCAGTAAAAACCTCAAAGGCCAACTGCTGTCTTTACTGGAACTGTGTCTACCTCACTGAATAGCTGTGCAGCTACATGAGAGCAGAACAGCCTTAGTATGTTTCAAATGAAGTGCTTGTCGGACCATCTGAAGACCCCCTCACCCCACACCTGTCCCGTGTTGGAATTGATTGGACTGTGTATGTTTTTGTAACTTTCCAAAACCGACAATCACACCCACTTCAGACAGCAATTGGCCGCATGCAATGATTGACTCTTCACACAATTGCTTTCAGTCCATTTTCATGTGTGCAGCCTTGTGCAACACTGTAAATACTTTCAAGACCGCCTGAAAGCGTGCGTCATTATCTCTGTTTTTATGACTGCAGTGAGACAGCAAAGGCAGAGTTTAGGGAGGCAGCCATGAGGAGGCAATGACAGCAAGCGTTTCCCCTTGCCTTTAAGTGGTCTTTTGACACAGGTATAAACACTTTTCTCCAACACCTCCCCTTAAATTTATTTCCCCTCTTTCCTTTATAACTCTAATATGAATGTACCATTTCCTTGCTATCTAAAACTGTTTAACCTCTTCAGCCCCCCACGCCTCCTGCATTTCATCCTCCTCACCCTTCAGCCCCACTTTTTATCACCCCTCCTCTAGCTCTGTAGTCTGGGTGATAATTAGGAAAGCTGCAGATACTGACAGACACAACTCTGAGAACTTGAGATACCAAAGCGCCTCTCCTCTCTTCTCCTCACCCCCTTGTTTCCTACCTGTACTGTGGGCCAATGGGGATTCAGATGGCGGCGTATGAGGCGTTGATCCAGCTGTCAGTCCCCCTGAAGATCAATGGTGAGTGGAGCTTATATCCCCGGGTGACGGCCTGTCGTTGGTCAGGTTCATCTCTGCCTCCTTGTAAACCCACCCACTGGGCCCCAGCAAGGCCTTATGGGTACCACGTTCTGCTGAACATGTTCGTGTCTGTCTGTAGTTCGGTTAAGCAATCAGCAGCAGTGTTCTTGTTGAATCTTCTTGTGGCGTCTTCATATAGGTTTCCTGTACCAACATACAACAAAGAGAAAATCATACTTCAGTGACTCAACTCATCCTTTGCTAAAGCGCTGTCCCCTTTAGTGACAGTTAGGGGACAGTTTTTCCAACAAAATTCTTAGTCATTTCTCAAACAACGGCTCCTTTTTATTTGAGACAAAAGCAAGCTTCTTTTTTCTAACCACTGATCTCTAACTTAGTTGCTTGAAATGACAACTGTCACCAACAGATTTTATCAGCCAATTTTCCCAAACCAAATAAAGAAAAGAACCACCAGGCAGGATTTTCTATATACATGTATAAACAATCTGATGACACAGTCATTTTTAGCAAGAATATAAAAACTATTTATCGACTACAGAACCAAAACCAAAAAGAAAGCCTAGGGCCTGTCAAAATATTAACAGTAACAAACTGGATATATTATAATTTAGTAATCCCCAAACTATAAAAAAAAAAAAAGCCTTGTGTTTTGTGCTGACTCCAATCTCCTTTTCTTTGTCACTTTAAATAAAACAAAATACTTGTCTCTCATCTCCATTAGCACAATCAGTTAAGATGAAAACTTGCATAAAATATCAGTGTGACAAAGTTGGGTTGACGTTTTGTCACATCTGTGTGATAACAAAGTGAGTGTTTTGGCACTGATGGGATACAATAGCAGTATTCAGTAAAGAGTGAAATGAAAGATTATACTGAGGATTTTCAGCCCCTGCATCATTGGATGTCTTTTATCTTTTCTGCCAGATCACTCCTTAAAATACTTTAACATGTTTTAACAGTTTGACATCTCTCACTATTACCAGAAATGGTTTGAATAACTTCTAAATCTTCTGTGTTTTGGGTATATTTACAACTACAATTATGTTGTAGTTGAACTGAATTTGTTTGTGGGTTCATAAGACCTGCTACTTCATTTTTCCTCTGCAGAAAATAGATATGCAGATATAAGCACACACACTCAACTAGCATTCGGCATCCTCATCTCAAATTATAAATTATATAATAATGTTACTTGAAGCACACTGCACAAAACTTAAAATATTGACTCTTGAGTTTAAATTCATTTAAATTGAGAATATTCACAAACCTGGACTGGCAAATGTGGACTACAACACAAACTATACACCATTTGTTTCCCTTCACACATGGTGACTAATGTGAGGAGGTCCATTACTGCTTGTAGTGCAGCGCAAACTAGTACACCAGTCTGCTCATCAACACAAAACTAAATCTTTACAGACCACAAAAGAAAGAAAAAGATTTGCTCTCAGAATTCAAATTATTTTCTTAATTGACGGCAAGATGAACAGTGAGTCGAACCACCAATGAGATAACAGCGGAAGCCTTCTGGCATGTGTGTCAGTTTGTCTGTCCAAGCAATCAAAATGACATCCAATAATGTGGGGATGCTCGTCACCATGGTGATGCAGCATGAGTCATTGTGAGTTTCGTTATGGAGACAAAGGCCCGTGTCGAATGTATGATTATGATCAAGACAGAGAGCCTAGATACCAGCCCACATAAACATATTGTATATAAATATACTGTATTATATAGAGACAGTTCAGTCTTTCAGCCTGTCATTTCCACTGTGCACACTCAATAATTCTTCCTCTTTCAAAATAAAAGCATCTTAACTAACCTAAAATTGCATTTTGTGTATTGTCACTCTATCTAGACTCTATCAGCCACACCCATTTTGTTTAGGGTTGCAACTAAAGATTATTTTCAGAAGCGATTAATATGTCTCTCATTTTCTCGATTAATCGATTAGTTGCTTGGTCAGAAAATGTCAGAAAATGGTGAAAACAGTTTCCCAAAGCCCAAGATGATGTCCTCAATGTCTTGTTTTGCCCAGAACCCAAAGAATTTCAGTTTAATGTCAATGAGGACTCAAGAAACTAGAACATATTCACAGCTGAGAGGCTGAAATCAGAGAATTCGGACAGTTATTCTTCATAAATGTTTGTTTATATACTGACGCCGCAGGTTAAACCGCCATGTTTCTACAGTAGCCCGGAAGGGACAAACCAAACACTGGCTCTAGATAGGGGCTCTAGATAGGGACTTGGATAACAAATTTACACACTCTTTGGTTACAAGCCTTAAAAACCACAAGTTTCACATAATCACAGGTTAAAAGTAATTATGATGTCTTCAACAAACTGTGCAGTTTTCCCCACAATCAATATACAAATACATAGGCCTATTACTCAGCTCTTAGGCCAAGCCATTTCATTTTGATAGAGCTGGAATAAATACTCTGATTGCTGACTCCCCTGCCCACCCACAGTCTGTTGGCTGCTTTACCCTGTTCGTATCTGTGAGAGAAAAAAAACAAAGCCAGTGCCTCCTGTTGGATGAATAGCTGCAGTTTCTCAAGGATGTGATCCGTGGTGAAAATGGGTTGTTTTTAAAATAACCAAAGTGTTCAGCGTCTATGAAAGTCAGACACAAAGTATGCCATACCCCCATATCTACTGTAATTTCTGAATGCAAGAACCGGAGAAATAACAAAAAATAGTGTTTACTGTCTGTCTTGACTCTCCTTTGAACTCATTCACATCAAGTAACTTGTCCTCCCTTTCTTCTTACGCCCTCTTTCACCCTCCTTCCATCCTGTCCATCCTGGCAAACACAGTGGGAGCGAAGGGTGAATTAATAAAGGAGTGAAAGTGGAGCACAACTCCCTGAGGTCCGCCTTTTCTGGGACGCTGACACAGAGAAACACACAGGCGCACACACACACACACACACAAATGTAAGGCCTACATGTGCATAAAGCCATATGCATACTTCTCATGCATTACTGGGGTGATGAAATGGGAAGAGGAGGAGACACAGAGAGAACAATCCCTACATCCCATCATCTGCATGCCCCTGCCTTTGGGTGGGAGGAACATGATGAGGTAGGAGAGGGGGAGTTATGAGTGGAGGATGTTAAGGAAGGAGGAGGAAGAGGAGATGGGAGGGCAAGAGCCACGTGAGGAGGGATGCGTGGAGTGTCTCGCACAAGGCGGAGAAACTCACAATGGCCCTTTTGTTTGATTTCTTTTCGTCGCCTCTCTCCTTTACTTTCCTCTTCTTTCCTTTCCTTTCTCCTCTTCAGTCCTATATCCTTTAATTTCTTTTAATTTGACAATACTCCTATACTTCATCATTAGTCTACCCTTCTCTACTCTCCTTTGCCCTTTCCTTTCCTCTACTTTATTCTATCTCTCCTCTTTTTCCTGTCCATCTTGTCCTTTTCCTCTTCTTTTGTCTCCTTTTATCTGTCCTCTCGTCTCACCTCCCATTCTCCCTTTTCTTCTTTGCCGTCTCTCCTTGTCTCCTTTCCCATCTCCTCCTCTTTCCTTTCCTCTCCTTTCATCTTTCCTCTCCTTTTTTGTCCTCTCTTTTCATTTCCTGTCAATCCCTCTTCTCTCATTATTCCTTTCCTTTCCTTTCCTTTCCATCCCTTCTCTGTCTTCCTTCCCTTTCCTCCTCTCTCTCCCTTTCTCTCTCCTCTCCTCTCCTCTCTCACTGAATGGTTTGGATATATATATTCACAGTGGTGTATTACATGTTGCACGGTGAATACAGAATACACCTGGTAATGATTGGACCACAAGGTTTTGGTCTCCTCACTCATATAGGCAGAAAGGAAGTCATGCAGTGGCAGCGGGATGTTGACACTACAGTACTGTCTGACAAAACCTAATGTCAGCAAAAAGCTGACAGTTTCAGAGATAAAAGAAAACAATTGAAATAAAAGTGGTGCACCAAATCTGAGCCCCTTTCAACTTAAATGCATCATAAAAGATTTGTATTGACAGGATGCTTTACAGTCAGAAAGGGAGGTATTGTTTATTAATGGCTTACACTAATAAAACCTGTTAATAATTAAGCCTCCTTCAGCAAG
>NW_023339674.1:5378773-5379498 GCF_004916995.1 Morone saxatilis
GGGGGGGGCATCCCTCAGGAGTTTCATTGTAATTCAAAGCGTCACAGTCAGGCACTGGGGATCAAGCCAGCAACTCTTCAACTACTCACTAGATTTCCTAACAGATCTGCCAAACAGCTTTTCCTCCCTCTACTCCATCCATCTTTGCTTCCTCTCTGTCCATCACTTTGTTTTCACCTATTCATCCCAACATTCTGCTGACTGAAACATAGACAGAAAAAGAGGAATACAGGAGCGGGTGAATGAAATGAATTGAATGAATCAGTGAGTGAAACTAAATGAATGAATGAATGGATGATGGCAGCGTTATAAAAGCTGCTATAAGTTAATTAACTGCTCCTTTGTTTCTGAACTGTGTCACCAGGAAGTGAAATGTTGATGTGTGTTGACATGCTAATGAGGGCAGAAACAAAAGAGTAAAGAAAGTTAAAAACAGACAGCTTTAATCATAGAGCAGCCCTGTGTTTAATTTGTTTCAGTCTGAGATTAACTGATATGAAACCATATTATATTTTCTGAAAGGTCATGTATGGATCCCCCTCCCCAAACCAGGAGGTTGGTTAAAGTTTAGGTGTCTTATGGAAAATAGATATACTAGGTTATGGTTAGAGATATTGGCACTTGTCTGACCAACTATATATAGTGCAGGTCTGTATGAATATTACAGTTTGTCACAAGCAAAACTTGTTTGTGGTCTCCAGTGAAGAAGTACTCAGATATTTTAC
>NW_023339674.1:5379557-5381363 GCF_004916995.1 Morone saxatilis
TTACTGAAGTAAAAGTACAGAAGTATTCATCAAAACGCACTCAGAGTAGAAAAAAATAATTTTTAATAAATTTTCATTGTGGAATGCCTATTTCAGAATAAAATATGTATATTTTATCATTGGATTGCAATTAGTAATGCATTAATGTGTAAACAGCTGGTAAAGGTGGGAATTTCAACCACTTTATATACTGCTGGGTATCCTAATTCACATATTTTGTAATAGTAATGTTCATCTACAAAGTAACTACAGTTATCAGAATTAGTATAGTGGGGTGAAAAGTATAAAGCAGCATGAAATGAAAATTTAAGTACCTCAAATTGCACTTATGTACCATACTTGCGTAAATGTACTTATGTAACATTCCCTCTGTAATCTTAAATATTTCACTATTACTTTGAAAACATCAACTCACAACACAAAGTAATGAGCTCTTTATCTGATGAGAAAGGCCAACAGGTTCGTTTGTAATGATGAAAGTACCTGACTATTAAATATTAGAGATTAAATATTGATAAAACATCAAAGCATGTCTTTGAGCATTTCATCCCAGGAAAGGATGTACAGTAATGTTTGCCTTGACTCCACATAGTGGCAGAAATTGGAACAAGAAACTTTGCAGGAGGAGGATGAAAGCTCACCAAGCTACAAGGTAACAAAGGCTCAACAGTGCCCAAGATAAAGATTCAGAAATAAAACTCAGGACATAGTTCTGAGTCTCTGCATCTGGTATTTAAACAACCTGATTCCCATATCTTCATCTGGTTTCTGTGAGGGATTACCTCCTTTTCTCACTTCCTCTCTCCTGCATACACTTAAATTAAAGCCGCATTTAATTAGATGACAAGAAGAAGAGGGAAAGAGACGGCGTACAGAGATGAAATCAGTGAGGAGAAAGAAAAGACGACGAGAAAATTAGAGGCCAGAGGCAACAGAACAAATGTGGCGGGAAAAAAAGGTGAAGAAACGCGCAAAGAGTCAGGAGCTAGAGAGCAACGAGAAGGCGAGCAAAGAAGAGACGCCTCCGTTGCCGAAGCACCAGGGGGGGGGGTATCCTGCTATCCCAGAATGCTTTGCTCTAACCTACTTTGGTATTTCTGTTTCTGTCTTTGTCTCTGCAGCGCTCTGAGTGGGCTAGCTACCCCATACACACCATGTCCGACTGAGTTTTATGCATGCGTGTGGATTTCTACCCTTCCGAGGACCAGTTTGATAGGAATATGTAAATATATACTTGTGCCTGTTTATGCCTGGGTTGGGGACTCCATGTCTGCAAGCATCTGATCAGTCCCACTGACTATGCAAAAGAAGTAAAAAGAGGCCTTTCGTCTCTTCCCGCTTTTGGGGGAACATATACAGTACACATACCCACACACACACACACACCACACACACAATCAGCACACTTCTCATGTGTCGAAGAAAGCATGAGTGATCAGATAGCTCGTCATGGTATATAAATCCCCCAAACAACCAACGCAGCTGTATGTGTGTCATACTGTGAGTTGTGTCCTTGAGTTGAGTCAATGCAACTGATAACGCTGTGTGTGTGTGTGTGCGTCTGTGTGTGTGTGTCTGCGTGTGAGGGTATCTATGGGTGAATGAGCGTGTGTATAAGTAAGAGTGGTATGTGCATGCACTGTATGTGTGTATGCGTGTGTTTGAGAGCTATGCGGGCTGAGTGGGCAGCCTGACGACCAGCTCAGCAACACTCTGTTACCATGGAAACTAATGAGCTCGGAGCACGGAAGAGAGGAGCGTGATGAAGGGATGAGAGGAAGTTTTGTCTATCTATCTATCTATCTA
>NW_023339674.1:5381445-5382375 GCF_004916995.1 Morone saxatilis
ATCTATCTATCTATCTATCCAATACAGCACATACCATTACCTGCTGTATTTATTAATGACATTCATTCATTACATCTGTGCTCAAATGATCAAAAGGTCACTTTCTCTCAAATAAGAATTATATAGTATCTTAAATAATGAGACAGCTAGTAGTTAGTAAGTATCACTTTGCAGAAGATCAGTTGTTCACAACATAATACTAACAATTACCACAGGAAATGTGTGGAAAATGTGTATGTAATGTTCAAGGTTGTTAGTATCGTCTCCTGAAAGGATTTAAAGGAAGGAATTGCTGCATAAAAAAAACAGACTTGTTATAAAGTAATACATGTAATAAATAAATAAAAACACACTTATAAACATTGGCCTAAACTAAAAGGACCACACAACTTCATAACTTTCAAAATTTTTAAATTAAAAGCTAAAATTTGAAGAAAAGAAAAATATCTTAAGCTTTGCCCCAACTGTGTCAGCTTTGTTCTAAAAAGGAAATAAAGTAAAAAAAGGAAATGGAAGTGCCTCTTCAGTTTCTCTTTCTGCACTCCACATCACAACTTCACACACACACACACACTAACTGTTTTAGTAACTTTTGAGGACTTTGTATTGATTCACATTAATTCCCTGACTTCAAACCAATCATTAATCTTAACCACTACATACCTGACCCCAACGTTTAATTCTAAATACAACCAAAAGTCAAAGCCTAACCTTAAAATAAACCGGCATTCCCATGAGAGGTGAGTCCCCACAATGTTACACACACACATATGCATCTATTATGTGACACAATGTGACACTCAACACTGGAACCAGGGCTCCACCTGCTGCATGCAGTAAAACACACACATAACTCACACACACACCACACACCCACACAGCACACCACGAGGCACGACACACCACCCCACTCATTAAACCCAGCCTTCT
>NW_023339674.1:5382400-5389954 GCF_004916995.1 Morone saxatilis
TGAAAGAAGAAGAGGGAAAGAGACGGTTACAGAGATAATCAGTGAGGAGAAAGAAAAGAGAGAAATAGAGCAGAAGAAAAACGGTGCGGAAAAAAAGTGAAAGAAAGAAAGAGTCAGAGCTTAAGAAGGCAAACGAGAGGGAGAAAGAAAGAGAGCCTCTTGCAGACAAGCCCAGGGAGTTATCCATGCTATCCCAGAATGCTTTGCTCTAACTACTTTGTGTATTTCTGTTTCTGTCTTTTCTCTGCAGCGCTCTGAGTCGGGCGGGTACCCATACACAACCATGTCCGACTGAGTTTTAATGCATGGGTGTTGTGATTTCTACCCTTCCGAGGACCAGTTTGATAGGAATATGTAAATATATACTTGTGCCTGTTTATCCTGGGTTGGGGACTCATGTCTGCAAGCATCTTATCAGTCCCACTGGTACTATGCAAAAGAAGTAAAAAGAGGACCTTTCGTCTCTATCCCGACTTTTTGGGGAACATATACTATTACACTACCCAACCCCACACTACACACACACACCACACACACAATCAGCACACTTCTCATGTGTCGAAGAAAGCATGAGTGATCAGATAGCTCGTCATGGTATATAAATCCCCCAAACAACCAACGCAGCTGTATGTGTGTCATACTGTGAGTTGTGTCCTTGAGTTGAGTCAATGCAACTGTAACGCTGTGTGTTGTTGTGCGTCTGTGTGTGTGTGTCTGCGTGTTGAGGGTCTATGGGGAATGAGCGTGGTATAAGTAAGAAAGTGGTATGTGCAGCCAATGTATGTGTGTATGCGTGTGTTAGAGAGCTATGCGGCTGAGTGGGGCAGCCTGACGACCAGCTCAGCAACACTCTGTTACCATGGAAACTAATGGGAGCTCGGAGCACGGAAGAGTAGGACGTGATGAAGGGTATTAGACGGAAGTTTTGTCTTCTATCTATCGTATCTTCTCTCTATCTATCTATCTATCTATCTTTATCTATCTATCGATCTATCATATCTATTCTATCTATCCAATCAAGCACATACCATTACCTGCTGTATTTTATTAATGACATCATTTCATACATCTGTGTCAAATGATTCCAAAGGTCTTTTCTCAAATAAGAATTATATAGATCTTGAATAATGAGACAGCTAGTAGTTAGTAACGTATCACTTTCAGAAGATCAAGTTGTTCACAACATAAGACTAACAATTACACAGGACAATGTGTGTAAAATTGTATGTAATGTTCAAGGTTGTTGAGTATCGTCTCCTGAAAGGAATTTAAAGGAAGAATTGCTGCATAAAAAAAACAGACTTGTTATAAAGTCAATACATGTAATAAAATAAATAAAACACACTTATGAAACAATTGCCTAAACTAAACAAGGGACACAAGCTTCATAACTTTTCAAAATTTTTTTAAATTAAAAGTAAAATTTCGAGAGATAAAGAAATAACTAGATTCTTAAGCTTGCCCCAACTGTGTCAGCTTTGTTCTAAAAAAGGAAATAAGTAAAAAAAGGGAAATGGAAGTGCCTCTTCCAGTCTTCTCTTCTCATGCACTCCACATCACAACTTCACACACACACACACACACAACATCCTACACACACACACATCACACACACCCCCAACGTGAAGCTGTTTTATAACTTTTGAGGACTTGTATTGATTCACATTACATTCCCTGACTTCAAACCAATCCTTAATCTTAACACTACATACCTGACCCCAACGGTTTAATCTAAATACAACCAAAGTCAAAGCTAACCTTAAAATAAACCGCGTCATTCCATGAGAGGTGCATTCCCACAATGTTATCACACACACATATGCCAATCTGTATTATGTGACACAATGTGACAACTCAACCACTGGAACCAGGGCTCCACCTGCTTGCATGCAAGTAAATACACACACAGAACTCCACACACACATCACAACACAACACACACACACACACACACACACACACTAACACTATTTAAAGCCTTTAATCTGTCATAATGATCAATCCTTATGTGATCAGTTGCGAACTAATTAACATACAAATTCACAACAGCGTTTAATTTGAATAAATTCTCCAAACTGTCATCCACATGACTCACGATTGTCCATACAAATCACCCAGCGTCCCTTTCAGCTGCATGTTCAGAGGCTGTTTTGGTAAACTGCTGTAATCTGTGACTACAGCATGTGATTAACATCTAACTCCTGCCTCGCACTCTCCATACATGCATGTAAATTTAAACATCAGCAAGGAAGCAACTGCGTTTTCAACTTGACAGTTGAATGTTATTACACATATTCTCTCTCTACCTACCCACACCTGTTGTGTTGTTTGTGCTGAATAACTGAGCAAAACTCCATTAACTTTCTGACCAAGGACAGCCCACGCCGCCTCACAATTCTTTTTGTATTTGCTGTTAAAACACAACATCATAAACCATTTGCGTTTTCTGAGATTTTTTGAGCTTTTATAGTTTATAGAACTAAATCTAGCCAGGATGTGTCACTGAATTTAGAAATTAGACTCCAAAATGACAACTATGACGAAGTAAAATGTATATATGAATATCATTCGGGTCTAACCTTCCTTATTTGACATTAATAAGGTTTTTTTTTAATCTTTTCTAACCCGCATTGTACATGTGCATCCTCATTAATGCATGGGGGAGTTTAGATCACAGATAGTACCACCACTGGTCAAACACAAGGTTAACCCTGTGAAGTAGTTGACCACTAGTATCACTATGGAGCGTTTTAATGAGTGGGAGTTTGTAACATAAATGAGAACATCCTGTAACTTTCAGCTATTCCACTGGTGGCAGAAACGTGCCACCAAATATGGATGTAAACACATGATTTAAAATATGTTGAAAAATTCAGCTTAATAAAGGTTTTATGAGGAATTAGAAGCATTCAAAAAAGAATAATCATGTTTGTTTTATGCTTTTATTTGGTAACACTTTACAATAAGGGATACATTTTTTGAATAGTTACTAAGGCACAAATGCAGAGGGAACACCAGTGAATCATTAGTTAAAGCTGGAGGAGTCTGTCAGGATATAGTGAACATTTCAGCAAATATGACAAAAGGTTATTTCTTTAGAGCTAGAAGTTACCTACCGCAGCTTTAATGAGTAGGCTAACAACTAATCACATTTTATAGAGTAGCTAATGATCAGTTAATGATGAAATAATTAAGACATTAGTAAGAAATTAATCAGGCGATTAATCGTTAAGAGGTACTTCCCTAATAATTCCTAATGGATGACTATGTATCATTAGGTGATGATTAGTTCATCACCAAATTATCTAATCATTTTCTAGGGCCCCTGTCAGTTATGGGCCCTTAGAATCAACCTAACACTCAGTGTAATCCTGCATAAAGTTTGTGTCGGCTCTTGACATGAGGCCTTTATGGAGGAACCTGTGGACAATCCCATATAGGGACCATTTTTCTAATACTCACACGGGCCCCACATACAAATGTTGGCTGACCAAATTTGCCAGATTCCACGTCCTCAACCATTATTCATCAGCAGCGAAGCATCCTGCTGATCGTCGGACCACATGGATTATTTAATACAGTAAATAGTGAATGGAGCAGACAGCAGATGGTATTCTGAAAGATCACTGGAAACTATGGACTGCCAGAGCAGACTGATTTCCTCTCTTTCACCTCATGTCCTTCCTCTAATCCTCTTCGTCCTCCCCCCTTTTTCCCCTTCTCTTTCCGCTCACTCCAAGTTTATACTTGTTCATTCTAAATCCCTCTTCTGTTACTCTTCCTGAGGTTTTAGCTGTTTTGTTGTTATTTTACAGTTTTTTGGAGAGATTTCTATTGCCTTTAAATGATAGTGACAGTAGAGTGACAGGAAAGGGGGGAGAGAGAGGGAATAAAACGGAGAAGAGGACCACAGGTTGGACGCGAACCCATGGTCGTTGCAGCAAGGACTCGGCACATAGGGCGCCAACTCCACCAGTTGAGCTACTGGAGCGTTCCTGTTTTAGTTTTTGTAGATTCCTATAACATTGCCAGACTGACAATGGACAGTTAAAAAAAGAAAGTATCAAAACTGATGTAACATAACCAGAAATATTGTACCTTTTATTTATTATCGAAACCTGCCGCCTACAATGCAACTTAAGGTGTGCTATGATAGTAGCGGCTCAAGGCTGCATTAACTTCTTTCTGACTCCACACAATCATTTTTTTCAAGGCGCTGACTCAAGTGACTCACTTGAGGCGGTTTATCAGACTTATGGAGTCACAAAAGGAGTTTTACTTTATGAGGTGTTACATGTTGCACGAGTTGTAAAGCCACACAACCATGGACACTATATAGATGTCTACATAAACTGGTTTTAACATGTAATAACCGCAGGCTGTCGTCAACTGGCAACCCCAAACCGCCTCATCTAATTGGGTAATGGTTGGGAAGGCTCTCCAATGACTCACTCTTTCTCTCTCTCTCTCTCTCTCTCTCTCATATACACACAAACAGTGACTTCTTAACAATGACGCACACAAATTTTCAACTGAATGCTCTGTTAGCATTTAGCCTACTCAATAGCAGTTACCGACACTTAACTGTTCAGAAAGAACTAAAAACAATCAAACCGAACAGAAGACATCACACACATTAGTGGCCTTCTCTAGCTGACTACTGTCAACAACTTTGAAGAGTCTGGAGGGTCCAGTTAGAGCCCACTCTTTCCTGTGGATATGTATGTGTGTGTGTGTGTGTGTGTGTGTGTGTGTCCATGGGCATCCTGTGTAGGCGGACAGTGAGGCTGAGTTGTCATGTTGGGCAGAACATATCTGCATATTCATAACCAAGCATTTATGCACACACACAGACACACTCAGGTGAGCACAGATGTACAAAATTCACCACCGGATTTAAACAATATTAAAAAGCGATAATGGCGTCTTGTTGAGAAGAATGGCAGGAGGCAGGAGGGACAGCGAGAGAGATGAGATAGACTGAGAGAGCAAGAGGAAAGACACAATGGCAGACTAGAACGAGAGAGAGGAAGATAATGAGTGGTAGGCAGGAGACTCTGTGTGGGTTGACTTTTTCTCTCTCGGGTGCTATGGTAACCTACAGAGCTGCAGCTAATCATAGGAGAGGAGAGGAGAGGAGAGGAGAGGAGAGGAGAGGAGAGAGGGAAGGAGGAAGGAGAGTGAAAGGAAGAGAGGAGAGAGGGAAGGAGAAAGGAGAGTGAAAGGAAGAGAGGAGAGAGGGAAGGAGAAAAGAGAGTGGCAAGAGGAGAGGAGAGGGAAAGACTAGAAAGGAGAGGAAAGAGGAGATGGAAAAGGGGAGGAGCAGAAAGGAGAGAGGATGTGAGGAAAGGAAAGATACGAGCAGATAAGAAAATAAAGGAAAACAAGCCAAATGAAACAATAAGAAACACAAAGAGAAGAAAACAAGATGAAAGGAAAGGAAAGGTGAGAGATGAGAGGATTCTGGGTTTCTGCAAGTTTCACATATTTTATGACTGAAACTAAAATAAAGATGATAGATAGCTAAGACCTTCAATTGATTTATAAAAGCCTTAAACACAAAGACATCAGCTTTATGACTTGAAGAGCTCCTAACATCCTCGAGTAGTGATTTATTAGCCGCTTCGAGTAAAACTGAATCTCCGACCGACTGCATCACTAAAGAAGTAACATATTTTAACATTTAGTGTAAATATTCATGTTCCCCAGAGGATGAATCATAGTGAGTTTTCCTCCAGCGACTCCCCGAGGTTGATGTTGGTGGTCTTGATTGAAATTTGTCAACAACTACTGAATAGATTGTAATAGTATTTCATGCAGACATTTATGTTCCCCTCGGGATATATATAGTCACTCTGGTGACCCCCTGACCTTTCATATAGTGCTATCATCAGGTCAAATGTTTTATTTGTCCAACACTTTGGTTTACAACCAAATACCTGCAAAACAAATGACTTCAACTTTAGGTGTCCTTTGTGTTTGTGCTAATTAACAAAGATTACGATGTTAACGGGCTGAACCAATATGGTAAATATGGTTAACAGCTGAGCTTTAGCACTGCTCAGTTACAGCCTCACAGAGCCATAGCTGTAGTCTTGTTCAATTATTATCATAATAGAAAAATAAACAAAAATTACTTGGGATGAATGTGAGACAAACTAGGGAGAAACATGTGTGGGACAGGAGAGGACAATTTCAGTCAGATTTTCATGATTTATCGCACTGATCAAATATGTGATCAATCATTTGCTGTTGCTCCATTTTGCCACTAAACTTTAGTCATTTTAAGTGGGTTTTGTGTTGTTGTTGGCAGATGATATTAGATGCAGAGGCACACACACACGTCAGGTGGATTTCCACCCCTGCAGCAATATTTTTAGATCTTCAGTGAAGTGTTTTGATGGCTTGTCCTCATTTAAAATGTATTGATTTTTAACAGACAGCCTTTGATTGTCTTCACTGTCAACAGAAGGAACGAGCATTTAACTGATCATAATCACAGGCAAAAAATAGCTTTGCAAGCTTATTAGCTGTTCCACAAAAGTGACTGAACAGCCCATGCATATTTATTGGTATAGCCTATTTAACTATTTTTGTTGTGAGCTGGAGGAGACAAATTTATAAATTAACATATTTATCACAGAGTAATGAATGTTTTCACGTTCTATTAAAATGAGAACATTTCTTTTAAACACAAATGAGTCTTTTTTCAGAATATAAATGAGATACACATCAACACAAACACAATAAACATTGTGTTTCAGCTAATAAATATTAGTAAAACAATACTCAGTGGGCTGAGTCCTTGCTGCAGCGGCTGTGGGTTTGAATCTGACCTGTGGCCCCTTGCTGGGTGTCATCATCTCTCTCCCCCCTCCCTGTCAATCTTCAGCTGTCCTATCCAATAAAGGCAAAAAAAAATAAAAAATATATTCTGAAAAACAATAATCAGTAATCCTGAGAACATAGCGTGAGAATAATTGTGAAACATAATGACATAACATCACCTGATGAAATAAAAACATAGTGACCACAAAGGAATTTATATTCAACCAACATAAAGTGATTTTATTTTTTTCTCTTATTCAGTGGTGGTTATATGGAGAACAGTCTCCTCATCTTAGCTTTCAATTCACTCAAATTTGATCATAAATGCAGAGTTACACACACGCACGCACACCTAAACAACATCTCAGTCTTTTTTTGTCGATCAAATCAAAACACACACAAAAAATGTTTGTGGGCAGATTTCTTTTTTGTTTGGTGTTGTGACAGTTGTTGATATAAACAAAAAAGCTGTAAACGTCTTTTGGTCCGTAGCCTGTTTTATTTTGTGCGCCCTGAAGCGCATGGCAGCAAATTAATCACAACATGATTCAGCCTCATAAAGGTACAATAAAGGTGAGCACTTTGTTGGCCATCTACCAAAGCCCAAACTGTCAAACTGGCATAGAACCCAGGGACGGGTTCAGAAACTTTTAAATGGGGTGAGGAGGCAGACTTCTGCATCTGGTTGTTTTGAATCTCTTAGTGGTTGTTTTGAGTCTCTTTGTG
>NW_023339674.1:5390160-5399297 GCF_004916995.1 Morone saxatilis
TTGCATCTCTTTGTGGTTGTTTTGAGTCTCTTTGTAGTTGTTTTAAGTCTCTTTGTGGTTGTTTTGCGTCCCCTTGTAGATATTGTGTATCACTTTGAAGTAGTTTTACATCTCTTTGTGGTTGCTTTGAGTGTCTTTGTAGATGTCATACTTCTCTTTGTATTATAAAAATTCTCCCTGCACCTGTATACTTTTTCTTCTTTCATATCGCGTTACTCATCTCATGACCCCCTCAGATTTATCTTGTGACCTACCTTAAGCTACAACAGTAAAATGTTACACACACACTGATGCTACAGTATCTAATAATATAATATATAACAATACATCACTCACACGGGACATGAGTAATATTACTTCTGATACTTCCAGTAAATTTAGCTGATAATACATTTTTATTTGAGTGGTATTTTGAATACAGGACTCTTACTTCTATATAATGGAGTATTGTTATGTTCACCTAAAGGATCTGAATACTTCTTTCACCACTGGAGATAATGAGAGCAATTGGTCCCAAAGTGGTCCTGTACTGAAGGACAACCAAGTGAAAAGTTGTTCGAAACACACCAAAACATTTTTTTATTTCACATATGTGAGACTTGTTGTGTTCAAATCAGAGGTGGTGTTGCATAAATTGTCTTTTGTCTCTGAAATGTCAGAGCCAAACACATTACAACATCAGAAACACATGGGTTCTCAGTCCCATAAATGTAGTCATCACTTATCCTGGGCAACCACATTGGGTCTAGTTATCTGGAGCTGCAGGACAATCAGACATTGATTATGGGCTGTTGTTAGTTGATCACAGATTAACACGGCCTCATGTTGTTCAATAATGGAAACGGTTCAAAGCTCATCATTTGATTGAGTCACTCTCTCTCTCTGTGTCTTTAGTGTAGTTTTCTTCATGCTGTTCTCTTGATTTGTGACAGATTAATTAAATGTCTTTAAATGTTGCCATTAACGTCACAAAAATCAGTGGAAACCTGGCAAGCTTTGTTTCTCTCTGCTGTGTTTCTCCTCCTTTGTCTCTCTCTCTCTGTCTGTCTTTCCCCTTTCTGCTCATTTCTCACTATTACAAAATCCTGCTGAGAATGATGCAACCATACAGTAACTGTACAGACAGACAAGCAAACACACACACACACACATACACATACAGTGATGCACACACACACACACACACACACACACAGGAAAACCAGACTACTTAGGAAATATTTAATCTACACTTGGTCTGAGCTCATTCACAGAAAATTTCATATTTCTAATATTTTGTCTTTGTCTCTTGTATGTCTGTTTTTTAACCTGTCTGTCCGTATATGTAGGTCAGGGTGCCCCAGTTGTAACTGGACCTACTTTGCTTTGATTGGTTTACAGATGTTTTCTGTTTTTCTGGCTGATTAGACCTCTCGTCAGGAGTACCTATGCTTGCAGTTTGCCGTTCATGAACATAAAACAACCAATGACTGTATTGTCCGAGCAGGTGCAGTACGGAGCATCAGATTATTTCTTTCTAAAGTCAAGAAGGTTGTTTATCGGCACTTACTGTTGTTTTGAAGGTATTTCCAGAATCACTCTATTGCAACTCTATTGCAACAATCCTAATACAAATGGAAGATGCCGTATGACTGACTGGGAACTGTGGAGAACAGCCGCAAGGCCCCAGACCACGAGGGACTATGCATCATGAAAGTACAATATAAACTATGGCAGGTCCTGCATTATTATGGACACCTGGTCCAGTCTTATAATTGGGCCCTGTGTCGAAATGTATAATACCGCTATTATTTTAGTTTGTATCTCACTCACATGGCACAAAGTCATACAAGGATGTGTATTATCACAAGATAACATATCACGCAGAGGAGAACTATTTCAAATTTGAACATGGGAGGCCGCTTGTTTCCTAACTGTAACCACGCGTTTATTATATAACCTTAATCAAGTCCTTTTTGCACTTAAACCTAACCAAACCTTTACCAGCTATCACATTATATACAGACAAATTATCGGTTGATAGGGGCGTGGGATCAGAAGACGATTATACTGTATGTCATCCTGGAGGACAAACAACATATCCTGTCATTTAATTGGGAGGACTTTTTGGTAACGTCAACTTACCGCAGTTTCAAAGGTATTTTGAGAATTCGTCAAGAGTCTTCTGTCCATCTGGAAAAACCCTGTTTCCTAATTCAAACAAAGATGGCAGCTGGAAGCAGACATATTGACTTGTCATAGTAGGAAAAGCGCAGGTGTTACTAATAACACTCACTATGGCTCAGTTCTATTTAAAGCTAAATGGAAATCAGCCATGTTTATTATTTACACCTGTGCTTTCCTGTTACTGTGACCAGAAGCAAAAGTCCTATTGTATGCTGCATCACCAAAATTGATATTTATCATCATATTAGCATTCATCGTAATACATTTCCTATGTTTCACTTGCTTTGAACATGAGAGGCACACATTGTGGCTGGTTTGATCTGTACACAACCACAG
Source organism: Morone saxatilis (assembly GCF_004916995.1). Classification (NCBI taxonomy): domain Eukaryota; kingdom Metazoa; phylum Chordata; class Actinopteri; family Moronidae; genus Morone; species Morone saxatilis. Next base: position 5,392,663 of record NW_023339674.1, read on the forward strand.
AGTCCTGGGAAGAGGTCTAATCAGCCTGAAAATGCCTGCGTACCACAGCTGCGTAGAGACTGGTGGAGAGAATCAAGCAACAGTCATATCCCTCCCCCCTCTGGAAGAACTAGTCCTTGACCTCACCTCTCAAATCAGAGTAAAACCTTCCCAGAGGTTCTTCTCTCAGAAAGCGTCAGTCTTCAAACTGTCATATTTCCAAGAATGAAGGGAAGACAGTATGATTTATCCCTGTAATTACAGGGGACATGTTTCATGATGTGGTTAATGATATTACTTAGTTGCTGGAGTGATGATTTTTATTCGTAGATTTGTGAGAAGATATCAGCTGTCAGTTGCAGTCAAATATAAGAATTATATTAGAATTATTATGTAACATATTCTCAATATGGGCCAAGGTAAACTACTTTTAGGCTAAATGTGCTACTGAACATTACAGATAACATAACACAATCACATTATGATTCGTGAGGTGTGTAAAATGCTATTCTTTTTCAACATTTTCATCTTATTGTACAGTATAGTTGTTGCAATGATCACAAATCAGCTGATGTCCATCTGGAGCCTTGACCATCGAGAAAGTCAAAATCCTTTTTAGTCTCAATTACCAGCAGCATTTCAACATCAACACACTTCTTCCTCAGGCAGTCAAATCAAATCAAACCCCGCTCCGCGAAGTAAATATTACAAACTGCTTCAAACTCTGTTGACACAGGTCAGCGTGTCACCAGTACCTCCCATTTGCAATCAAACTGTTGAAGCTCCACAAGTATCTTCAATAAGCGAATGTTGCCAGGCAACAGATACAGTTTGCAGCCTCCATGCTGAGTCCCGGATGGTATTTCTTAGCAACTACATTCGTTTGTAGGATGATAAAAGTGCTGCATGAGTGTGATACATTTGGGGCCACAGGGGTGTCATCATGGCCACATCGCCTTCAGAAACACTGTAACCTTGAAACCAGACAGGATAATCATCTGGATATAAATATATACAGACAGTAACACCAGCTGGACACAGAATAAAAACCATTCACATCCTCCAGAGAGGTCTCTGTCTGGAATGTATATATACCACAGTATGGAACAAATACCATACTGGAGCCACACATGAGTTCAACTAAACTCTTAATTTTTCTCCTTTGATTTCTCCTCAAGACACACGTACTATTATCTGCATTTTTATTGGCTGCGCATGCCATCATATATAAATATTCTAGATGTCTTGTTCGTAATTTTATACTTGTGTAGGTGTTTAAAATGATGCACAAGCACCTCCCCATGATGCACCTCTCCCGAGCAAACACTGTGTCAGCGTCATCCAACCCCAGTAACAGCCCCCATATGATTCAGTCAGTTCTGCAGTTCCACTGGTCTAAAGCCAAAGTATCCCATACCCCACTCATTCACGTGTACCTAATATTCAAATATACCGGCTGCTGTTTTAATATGGGGTTATTTTTTAACTCGTCTTAGTGTTTTAATGCCCCAGATTAAGGCCAAGATTCAGTTTTCACAATAAAAAGGGGCTTTTTACCCCCAAGGTTGATACACTTTGAAACATCAGGATTTCCCACTAGAACTTAAACATGCAATAACTTTTGTTTGGCCACTTAGGGGCAGTGGAAACCAGCTGTGAACACAAAATATCATCATCTTTTAAAGGTCCAGTGTATAATATTTAGATTATAATATTCATACATTAGTGTATAATCACGAATCATGAAATGAAATGATCATGAAAATAAGAATTGTTATGTTTTCAGTACCTTAGAATAAGCCGTTTTTATCTACCAAGGGAGCGGGTATTCTTCCACAGAGGCTGTCATGTTTCTACAGTAGCCCAGAACGGACAAACCAAACACTGGCTCTAGTCAGGCTTTTCTTGTTTCTCGAAAGTTTAGTGGCACCGGAGGTTTCTCCTACACGCTTGGAAGGCTGAGATGTATTCAAATGGTTGCAATCTGCAACTTCACTGCTAGATGGCGCTGAATCTGACACACCGGTCCTTTCAGTTGGCATGGCGAACTTGTTGCAGTAACAGAGCAACTTTATAAATCATGTTTCTGGCCACTTGTCTTTTAGCTCTGTGTTTGGTCTCTACCAACTCCTGAAGGGAAATATTTGACTCTTAAGTAAATGCTGCACTAGGTTCATCAGTCTCTAATGTCAGGTAATGCAGAGGGTTGTTCGAGCTTTTTACTGACAACTGCTGAGTGTGCAGTTAAAAAGATCAGATCTCTTCAGTTTTACTGAGCTTTAGAGCAAGTTTCAGCTCATTATTTAGCTCTCCAGCCCAAGATTTTACTGTTTTGGTTTATCATCACTGCTTAAAGTGTCATTTTCAGTTGCAGCAGGCAGCTTACTTTACAGCTGGTGAACATAATGTAGTATTTAGCAGTAAAATAGCCAAACAGTTCCCTCAGGTGTTCTAGAGACAAAAAACAGAGCTAAAAGATAGTGAATATTAGACTTACAGTTACCAGTTGGCCAAAAAAACATGTTGGTCCATAAACTCTTGTGGCCAAAACGGTGCAAAATCAATCATTGCAAGTTCAAAAGCTTTGCATAGCATAAAGACAGGCTAGCTGTTCAGGCTAGTTTCCAGTCTTTAAGCTAAACTAAGCTAAGCTAATATAATCGACTATCAGCAAGAAAGGATTAGGCATGTCGTGGCAGTGGCTAAGGTTTGGCTAATTAGGAATGCATGATTTCAGTATGGGCCCTCACAAGTACAAATGTGTGTGTGGGTGTATTCATGTTTGTATTGTGAATAAGACGGCATGTTTCCATTTCATTTTGTAATATGATTATTGGACATAACATAATTTCAGATGCATCAGATAGTGCTGGTATCAGTGCACTATTAATACAATCTTGGTTAAATTTTTAAGATTTAAAATCCTAGTTTTATAACAAGTCATTTCAGTATAATCTTACAATGGATTGGCTTTAAGTTTTTAACAGTTTTTAACAGTTTTTTAACAGTTTTGCACCTCCTGTTGACACGTTGCCACTGACAAACTGTCACTGATACACTGTCATCCTGTGATCTTAACAGGCTGCGCTAAAACATGATTGATTTAAAAGAAATATCTACCAGTCAGTCAGTCTCAGGCGGGAGAGATTTGAGGCTTACCAGGACTCCGGGCTGTAATCCCAGGACTACTGATGTTACTGTACTTGGCTAGAAGAATCTCTCAGATGTGGGGCATCCCAGTGAATCCGTGGGTTAAGGTGAATACCATGTACTTGTGATGTTGTGGGCTCAAATCTGGCTCCTGGTTCGTCTCATCCTTCCACCGCCCCTCTCTCTCTCTCTCTGTCATCTTCCCTGACACTGCTCTGCATACAGCCTAATGAAGCAGAAACGAATCTTAAAGCTTTATATCTGCAGTAGACGGAGCTGTGAAGATGAGATGTTGCCTCCTACGCAGGCAGGCAGACAGGCAGTAGCTCTAGAGACCAGAACACCTCCAACTGGAGCTACTGTAATGCTATGGAATATCTGATTAACTCTCACTGATAGCAAAAAAGGAAGCCTGCAGCCTCCATCTGAGCTGTTGCTTGATATATTTATTCTGTAGATTTATATCCGCAGTTACCATTGTGTGGACTGATATCAGATATGTAGTCAGAAAATCAATGGAGTAACAGCTTCTGAGAAATATTTGTGTCCGACCGGTTACAGAATCTCTTTAGTTTACCTATGACGAATTCAAAAAGCTGTTAGGCTGCCATGTTAGTCAGTTCTCGTCCAGTTGACAAGATGGAGCAGAGTTTTATGAGCAGAGTGAGTCAGTTAAAGATGGTTGGAGGAGTGTGCAATCAGAGGAAGCAAAACATCCTCCTCAAAAAGACATTATGAACAGCTCCAGCTCCATATATTTACTATCTATATAACACAGTTATTTAAATTATCTTTATAATAAAATGTGACATTTTTGAGAGGTTTTGATTATTTGATGATAATAATCTTCAACTAAGCTCTTGTTTAATATTAAATTTTAGTACACAGTCATGACTGTATACCAAAACTTAGATAGTCCTGTATACGGGATTTCAGCCAACCAAACTGGTTTCAAAAACATCACAAGTATTTTATTGTAAATATTCATGTAACTTTTCTTTTACATTTTCTATATTTGTATTCTGTATCTACATTACGGTCCACAACTGTTGCCTGTATATTGTTATTTATTTCATTTGTGCTTTGGAAACAGATCAGAATAACCCAAAAAAAAAGGTAACGTGTAATTTGCATGCCATTAAGGGCAGTGGTGTGCAAACATGCTTTCTAGTGCTTAGCTTTAGTTTTTGTTGCGTGTTGCTCTATTTTTTTTAAATGAGTCTCTAACATTACTTCAGATGTTGATGTGGGACACACTGGTTGGATTATGCTTTAAAAGAAGTGAGTAGGGTCAATGAAATGGGTAAACTACATTCTTCACTCTGTATTTAAAGAGACTGATAAACCAGGGCAAAGATCTGTTATACAGATGCTGAAACGTTGTATGTCTATAGTGTTGTAACTAACAATTATTCGATTGTCGGCTGATTATGTTCTCAATAAATCAATTGATCGTTTTATGTATAAAATGTCAGGAAACACTGAAAAATAGGGATTATAATTTTCCAGATCTCAATGTGACAGATTCAAATAGTTGTTTTATCCAACTAATATGCTAAAACTTAAAGATCTTAACAGAATTCCTCACATTTGAAAAGCTAGAACAGGTGAATATTTAGCATTTTTACTTGAAAAATGCCTGAAATATTTTGATTATCAAAATAGTTGCCAGTTACTGACGATCAAGACATGCAAGAATAGTCCAAAACTACTTATATATTGGATTTAACGTGAGCCTTCTGAAACCTGTGATATTATTTAAGACTTCTTCTTTCACAAAAGTAGGTAAGAAACTTCCATTACACATCTGTAACTTTCTATCTGACAGCAGGGAGGTCTCAACTCTAGAGCCAAATAATACCATTTGTTCCATTCACGGTTCTTCACTTCTAAATCTAATTTTCACTGAATCACATTTTTTGATATTTGGGTCTATATCAAGTCAGTCAAACTCCAATCTCAAAGTACCCAACAGGAGGACAAAAACATTCCCTAAAACAATTAAGAAAAACGACTTCCTGCAGATGAAAGTTTTTACACACTGATGTAAAACAGGCTGGAAGTGTTTGAGCCGTCCTCAGGTGGTCGGGCAGAGGACTCTCAGCAGGAGAGCAGCCGAGCAGAAAGCCAAGTCCCCGATTGTGCTCACAGAGTGAGTCCTGAGGGCACGGAAGAGCCGGCTGTCGCTTGACCCCGAGGTTACTAATGGATGTTTTTAGGGAATCCTGATGGCACAGAGGGCTGGCACGAATGCCACGCACTTAGAGCGAACTCAACCCAAGGCATGACCTGTTTCTCATTGTCTTTTTAAAAAAAAAGAAGATATTTTCAGATTCTAACAAGACGTAGGGGATTAAGAGTTTTTACACCTGCCCACTTGTTAACTCACACATCTGCCCACACCAACGAAGCGCTGTAAAACTCTCCAATTGAGGCATAAATACAAACAGACAGATGGATTCCTCCACACAGAAGTTCAGAGTCTTTATGTCTTTCTAGGTTACCGTAGAAAACAGCCACACTCTTTCAAAACGATTGTAGCAGTGAAGGATTTCTGGACTAGTGGGACAGTACGATGCTGCACAGCCCTGATACAGGAGTATAGATGGAGCGTTATGTAATTAATACTCCTCCTCCTATGCAGATACAGTAGACAAGTCCAAAAATCCTAGCCTCAGCTGTAACAGTAGCCCTGAAATGACTGATACAGCTCATATGGACAGTGTCATTTTAATCGCTCTGGCTCCTATAGTCCCATACACACCAGCAGCTCTTGACTCAGCTAAAGCTTTTTTGCATAACTGATACTGTAAAACAGGCATCCACTGTAATGTAGGTTTCATACAGTAACACCAAACCCCCTCTACAGCCACGCAGCATGCAGAGAATCTGTCTTTCTCTCTGTCTCACCCACACACACACACACATATATATATATAAAACATACAGACCAGATCCCTGTTTACCTGCTATCCCATAATTCACAGTGCTGGCAAGGACAGGTGACTTGTAAAGCCAATATAGACAGACAGAGAAAAAAAGTGGTGTGCGGGGCTTCTCTTACCAACAAATCCCCCCCTTCTTCAGGAATCCTTCCTTTCCTCTCCCTTCAGCCGGCTTCTTCCAGCGCTCCAGCTTTCATCTTTCCCAGTAAAGAGAGGAGGAAGAGAGGCGGAAAGGACTTTTTAAATCATCAGCATCCCTCTCGCTCCCGTGTGTTTCTCTCTCCGGCTCTCCTCTCTTCCAGATTTCTCCACGGTCTCCGGGGGGGTGGGGGGGTGGGGGGGGGGCAGCAGGAGCATCAGAGTGCTGTTTGCCAGAGCAGGAGGGAGGACGATGTGGGAGAGGAGAAAGGACGTATAAAGTCTCAACTCTCTCTCTTTCTCTCTTCTCTTCTCTCTCTCTGTCTCGTTTCTCTCTGTCTCTCTCTCTCCCTGTCTCTCTCTTCTCTCTCTTTCTTATCTCTCTCTCTTTCTCTCTCTCTCTCTCTCTGTCTGTCTCTCTTC
>NW_023339674.1:5399322-5410722 GCF_004916995.1 Morone saxatilis
TCTCTGTCTCTCTTTCTCTCTGTCAGAGGTGTGGATGGATGTTGAATATTTCAGCTCTCAGCAGCAGTCTGTGTGAGTATCATGGAGGCAGCTAAATGCAGCACAGAGAGAGTATGTAAGAGAATACAAACATCTCCTCAGTGTGCCTTGGAATGACAGAAAAGTGAAAGTGTTATTTGAGATAAAAGGAAAAAAACAACACATTGAATCTTTAATTGTGGTGCATAAAATCAGCAGTTACACTTACAAAGGAGTGTTTACAGCTGCAGAAAAGTCCATAGAAACTCCTCAAAACACCTCTGCAACAAAATCCACTTCTCTGCTGTGCATACATAAGCTCAGTATGTATGCAAAAAACAAAAACAAATACACTTTCTCCCCCTTTTAAATCACAATCCCACCAAGCTCTTGCGGTGACTTCTTGCTCTTGCACTTCACTGGTTGGACCCGCCCCATCCTGACTCAATAATTGCTTTATTAGTGTTGTAGAGAATTCTGAGATGCATGAACGATGTTACACTGCATTCAGGAGTATTTAAAAAGACAACGTGAGACAACAATTGGTTGTTGCTGCAGTGCTGAAGTTGGCACCAAGGTCCTCAGTGTAAGCTGATTGTACACACAGGTGTCAGCAGGGGGCAACATTTTCACTGACTAGAGCGAGGGAGGGATTTAAAGAGGTTCAAGGAAGTTTTGAAGGCAGATTAATGGTTTAATGTTGTTTTTCAGTTAAACTCAACACTTTCTCAGATGAATTCAGTGAAACAGTCGTGTGTTTGTTTTTTTAAAGTATTTTTTTTTTTGGCCTTGATGCCTTTAGTTTGAAATAAGAGATAGTGGAGAGAGACAGAAACAGGGGGCAGAGAGAGAGGGGACGACATGGCAGCAAAGGGCCCCGCAGGTCCAGTACTGCGAACCAGGCCGCTGCGTAATATGGGTCGGCCAGCTCTACCGACTGAGCTGACCAGGCACCCACAGTTGTGTGTTTTAAATGTCCAGTGTGTAACATTAAGGAGGATCTATTGTCAGAATATAATATTCATAGTGTGAAAAGAATGAAGGCTGAATATGGGAAGAAGTACATTAAAAATTGAGTAACTGCCAAAGTAGAAACAGACATTTCATAGACACTTTGTTAGTGTACTGCTGAAATCCGATATCTGAGTATCACATTTACATGTTTGCAATGTCGATGAGCCAGTTTGTGAAGTGAATGTTTGAGGGAGACGCAAGTGTGCCCTCTAGATCTCAACTATTTAAGAAGAGTTGAGAAAATCATCTCATAGGAGCTGACCTGCTAGGAGCTGTCCTTGTAGAGTCCTGTACTGAAAAAACACTGTACAGCCAGACTTTCCTTTACACAGCTCGCAGCATACTAAATGGTGTGGTGCATGCATATCAGAAAATGAGATGAAATTTAAAGAAAGGCTGTGAACATTTAAACATTCCCGTTTTATCATGCAGGTTTAGTTGTTTTTGTTGTTGTGATCAAGGGCAGCGTATTGTCTTGCATCTTGCACCGAGTTGTCAGAGTGAATAAACTCAATGAGGTCGGGGCCTTTACTGTTAAATGCTTTGGAGCCAGACTTTCCACTGCACAGCTGCAGTCTCGGGGTGCCCACTCAAGGGTGAGAAAACATCAGGCAGTCTGAGAGTTTAAAAGAAAAAAAAAACAAGGCATGTTATGAATATTCAAAGGGATAGAAGAAAACATATTGGCAGTGTTAGCTTAATGTGGTTGGAGTAGAAAGTACAGAAAACAGAAAAGAGCTTTTTTTTTTTTGTTTGCTTCACAAAGACTCTCACAGCTCTTGACCACCAGTTCTACTCTCCAAGCTGTGGCTTCATTTTGGTGGGAGAACATTCATATCAAGGTTATTATATTTAATCTTTAGGAAATTGGTAACTTAGCAATTAATTCTTGATGATTTTGTTTATGAGGGGTTTGAAATTTTATAGAGGAAATGTCTAAAAAAAAGGTTATAGTGCAGATGATTACTGAGACTAGGATGTCTATGTGACAGTAAAATCAATGTGTTTGTCTTGTAATAACTATTGTGACAAATATTCCCTATAATATAATGATAAAAAACTAAAACTAACACTCAAACTATCAAATACTAAACTTAAACTAAACATTTTTGGACAATAAAAACTAAAATGAAATAAGCAAACAAGCTCTGAAAACAAACTGAAAAAGAAATAAAACTAAAATAAAATTAAAAACACAAATATATAATAACTCTGATTCATACAACACAGAATAATGGTAGATATAAAATAGGCGTGGTCATGGCTGCTAGGTTTAGAGGGACTCACCGCACCCTTACAACAGAGTCACTGGCATGGATACCAACAAACATACAGGCCAGTAACCCATACAGTAGTTAAGGAACAAACCAAACATGTTTTACAACCTTTAAATGAACCAACCCTTCTGTTCCATTTAGAGTAATAAGCGGGGAGTTTGAGGTTTTTGGTGTTCACGAATCCTCTTTGCAACCTCTTTGTGTTATTCCTATTAATCAAATTTAACTATACTTCATTTTAGCTTCTTGCAAGCTTTATTGGTTCTTGATAAACAGCTCTGACACCAGATGGAGAGGGAATTGATCTGTGGAGACTGTAACATGGTGTTTCGCTCCACTGGGCTGCTTGAGAAGCACAAAGCACTGTTCTGCATTGGGAGTGAGGCAGGGCACCTTCGCATGCAAAGACACAGCTCTGAGCTTCTCGTGAGAGACAGACCTGCATGTGTGGACCCTAAACAGACGAAAACCCCTGACCTTGTTCAGGTAAGTTATAGTGATCTAGTAAAGGACAGCAAGGTCTGAGTGTACGGATTAAGTGAGCAACCCTTTCTTTGTAGGAAACCAAAGGAGCAATGATTAAAGTGGAGTTATTTTTACTTGACACGTGATGATTTGTCATGATTCTTGTAGGAACACAAATAAAACATTATATATTTGTTAAAGGCTTTTATCATATGAACCATGAGCTTGAAATGTGAAAATTGAGGGGGTAATTGCAAAATAAATACATAAACAAATGCAAAAACTATGTGTTTGCAAGACAAAACTACTAACTTATAAACTGATATTACAGTGTAAAGTTTAATTTTATTATAGTATGTCATAGGCCAATATAGGAATGGGAGAGGTGAATTAGACCTTCTCTTTATCACTTCACTAGAGTGGAGACTAGAGCTGATTTATGGGGTATGTCCATCATTGCAGCGACAGAAACAGATGAAATGGAAAATGCTGCACGTGTCTTTGTGTGTCTTTGTGTATGCAGCTGAGGGGTCAACGGAGGAACGTTACCAGGTGGACGAGCGTTGATGCCAAATCAAAGCCAGCAAGAGCGGAGCACAAACCAGCAACCAGTGAGACAGACAGCGCTGCTCTGCAAAATCTCACAGATGAGGTAAAACTGAACCAACCAGACTTCATCTGTGCTGCACTGCAGCATCTAAAACATATAAAACACAATGACAGAACAAGAAGAATGTATTTATTTATTCCCAGTGATTCACATTTACCTTAGATTAAAAAGATAATTCACAAGAACACAACAGGGATGAAGGTGTCAGAGCAACATTGTGTGTATGCAGGTTCATTTTAATTGTTATTTTACGGAGCACTGCAGGAATTTCATGGTCTTTGATTAAAAATTCATGTTTGAATATCATTATGTCAGTCAAGACACACAGGAGGGTACTATGTTATCCGGACACACAAATAGACACATGCAAGCATTTTAAACAAATTCCTATCGAATATACATTTTAATTGCAAATATCAATATGGAATAAAGAAACATTTCTCTCCTCTGACTTTTAGTTTCACAAGTTGAGGGTGTCCATTGAAGAAAATCTTCCAAACTGGTCAAAGAGGACCACAGATACTGAGGTGGGCTCCATGTTTCTTCTGTCAGCCTTTCGATGGTACTTGGTGAGCACTTTAAAGTATGTCAAGGTGCACATTTCTTCTATGTAATAAAATCTCTTAAATAATGCATTAAGTCATCCGCCAGCAGTGTCAGAGTGAGTCACAGGTCAAAGGTGAAGACGGATACAAGACAAGAGTACTTTTTTATGACGCTGGGTCTCAGGGTGACAAAAGAAATGAATCATTTGGCTCCGGGGTGGAACATGTTTATTATCCAAAGCTGGGCATGAATCTATTCATTTATAAACATGGTCTTTAGGCGAGTGGGCGTCAGCTGGGTCACAGCGAGAGACTGAAGGAGATGAGGGAAATGGCGACGCTCCATGAGCGCCAACTGGCCCTGATACATGCTCACAACCAGCAGCTGGAGCAGCAGAGAGACGGTGAGGAACAAATGCAATAAACCGCCTGAGTAATCCAAATATCCTCTCCAGCCTTTGTGTTTGAGTCTGCACTGAGATTCCTCTCAAATTGACATTCAATGTTAATGTCAAAGACTCTAAAACAGTGTGAATGTGTGTGTGTGTGTGTTTGTCAGAGCTGGCCCATCAGGTAAGTGTCCTGTCTGAACAGAGCAACACAAGTCACCTGGAGGGTCTGCTGATGGAGCTCAGAGAGCAGGAGGAGAGAAACGAGGAGACCCTGCAGCAACTGGCGGAACATCTCCATCTATTACAGTAAATATGTGTATTACAAGTATGTATACTAATGTTAGAGTTTCATATGTCAGCCTTTTCGATGTTCTTTTCAAGCGTTTACATCATTTACTCAAGTAAAAGGAGCAATACCACAATGTAGAAAACAGAATTAAAAACTCTTTTTAGGGTGTTGTTGTTGTTATTATGTTATTATATTATTGTCATTATTATTATCACTGATGCAGTGGCGTGCAAGCAGAACTTTGGCGTTGCAGCTCAAGGTTAAACTACTACCACTTTATGAACTCTAACATTTAACAATGCATCATAATTTACCTATTTAAGCTGTTCAGTATGAAAATGTTCATGTAACTAACTATAGCTGTAGATAAATACAGTGAATACTTCCATCTGAAATGTTTTGGAGTAGAAATATAAAATGTTGAAACATGAGCTAAAACATCATGTGATTTTAATGTTTTGAGAGGATTTCCTATACTTTAAATTGCACATAAATACAGTACTGGGGTAAATGTACTAACACAGAGAGTGAGTGTTGTTTTCGGGGCGTTGCTCAAAGACACATTAACAGCATAAACGACTGCTGGGAGTTCAGCACTGACTGTTAAATTGGGATCAAACCTGCAACATTTTAGTCTGTAACCACTCACTGTGCTGCCAAAGCCGGCTCGGATACAACAAAGAGTTTATTTAATGTGTGTTTGTGAGGGTAAATTATGTCGGCATAGATACATGTTAAAAGAAATGACTGCTTCTGTGGCGCTCTGCCTCCAAGATGAATAGTGAAATATATTTTTTTCTAGCTGCCGGATGACAAAGAGCATCAATTATGTATTTCATTATGTCTGGGTAGTTCCTCATTGCAACATTTGTGGTAGAATAAATTGAATTTCCTATTGTAGGGTGGATCATGACTGGAAAACGTACCATAGATGCAATAATACGATCTAATTTAGATGATATACTGTTTTTCTTTTTAGTGTGCGAGAGGTCTCTGTACCTGCTAAACAGCCAGATCCACACAAGAATAAAAAGATGCATCGTGACAGCTACGAGCTCATTTCTTGTGCAGATGGTCCTCTCTCTACCCAGATAAAGTATGTACCTACATTCTTTAAGAGTCATTTATTTAAAAAAAACACTCTATTGGAAGGAAAAACAAGATAGAGGGCTGAATATGAATTAGTTGTACTGAGCTACTTGGTTATATGCAGGTAAATCACGTCTCTTTGTTGCAGAGCTCTGCGGCAGGCATACATGCAGTCAGGTGGGTCAGATCCAGCGATTGTGGCACGAATGATCGACCTGCAGGCAGAAGCCCAAAGTCTGGAGAAGAACCAACCAGCGGCAGCCGGCAAGAGTAAGACTCAGAGTGATGATGTAGTGCTTGTCACTTTATAACCCTCTGTCAACACAGCTGTGCTCAGTGGAGCCTTTATTAAGTTTATTCAGCTTTTTACACTCTAAAAAAAAACTGATTTCCTGTCACTAACTCCATGGTTATTAGATTCTGCTCCAACATTTCTTTTCACATGCTTAATTATAGCATCAAAAACATACTGGATGCAAAACAAACACCCCGGGGAGGAGTGTTGCATCTAGGGGCAACAAACTGTACACAGTCCAGACTTATGGCATAAAAGCAAGTGTAACTTGGCCCTGAGCCACATCATTGTTGTCCTCGTTGTCCAGAGGTGAAGCCTCCTCAGCGGGGTCCGAGCTGGGAGCTGCTGGCTGTGGAGCATGAGAACCAGAGACTGGAGGAGGAGATCCTCAGGATCCAGCTGGCCAGGGAGGGACACCATAACTATGAAGGTTGGAGAGTTCTCAAAAATAAATGACAAAGCTCTTTTTCTTTAAAAGCTTCTTACCCAGCCAAGGTGAAACATGGCCCAAAACAACAAACAAAACGATCTTCAGTGTTAACCTCTACACAGGACTTTGAATTTATTTACAACAGAGATCTGTCTAATTCAATACATTATCACTAAGCATTTTAAAGTAGGTGCCATCAGCCTCCTGTTCAATCAGCTTCCACTTGTATTTCAACACACTGAGAAAACATAGAACAGATTGAACAGCACCACCCACAGGCAGGGTGGAGAAACAGCACACACGTCACAGTCATGAAAATGCACATTATGGCTCAGGGTCACAACATACTGTTGTTAGCTGGAATAAGCTAAAAGAAACTACAGTCCAAATTCCATGCAGTTACATCGTTTTGTCGACATAAAGGTCTACAGGTACATTTAAGAAATAAGTATCCTTACTTCAGTTCGCTTCCACAAGACTTCTGCCTCTTTATTTATCATCCATGCACCTTGCATTGTGATACATGCAACTCTGGGAATTACATTTATTTAGGAATATTGTGAATATTATTTATTATGTAATATGTTGCTTGTGTATTATACTGCTGACACTGAGCAGTTTTATCCATGTTGTACTGAAAACAGAAATTCCAGCAACTCTGATCATATACAGTAGCCATTGAAGTGAAGTGGTTATTATTTTGTATTAGATTAGGTAAAAAGAAGATTGTCATCAATACCAGGAATGTATTGGTCACACAGGTCTGGGGTAACTGTCTTCACAGAGGATATCTTGCGTTTGTGTGTCCTCTCTCAGCAGTGAGGACCGAGCTTGAGCTGATTCAGAGGGAGAACCTCCTGCAGATTGCCAGTTTGCAGGCAGAGTTGGAGAGAAACAAAGAAGCTCCCAGGCCCAGGAGACAGCCTCCTCCTCCTCCACCTCCTCCTCCTCATCATCTACTCCCACTCCAACCCAAGACTCACATTCATGCACCTCTTTCACTGGTACATTTACAGTTGCAGTACAGATACTTTTACATGAGAGAACATGGCTTCCAGTAATATAATAGTTGCCTTTAAATTATGTCCTAAATTATTGACAGTGTTTGATTCAGATGCTTTATGTGCCCCTTAGCTCCAGGCCAGATCCTTCTCCTCTCCACTGGGAAGATGCATGTTGGACTCCCTGGACTCTCTGGGTCCGGCCCCCTACGATCCTGCGTCAGTTTAATAAGAATATACAGAATATAAATCGTTTCAAATAGCCAGTAACCACATAAACTGTCTAAAAATCAGATAAAATGATTCAGATTCACTGATCTGTCAGTGTCCTCTGTTGTTTCAGAGCTGGTTTTGTGGTTTTCTATGATCTGGTTCTGGGGGTTGATGTCTCTCAGAGGGCGCTGCGCCTGGTTGCAGCTCTCTACTCAGAAGGTCAGGAGGTGGGATCACCGACTCCACTGCCCCCTGTGGAGTGCCTGCCAGGAGTGTCCGTGCCTTACACCCACAGCCTCACCCCTAGAAACTATGCCCTCCTGTCAGTCAAACAGCCTGTACCCAGGTAGGAGAGGAAGGAGTGTATCTATTACTATATACAGCAGTGAAGTGACTTAAAAAAAAATCCCACGTAGGTAACAAGAAATGAGGAAAGACGACCCAGAACTATGTGGCCTGAGCTCTGCTCATAGTATGAAATCAGTATTCAGAAAACTCAGTGTGCTATTATTTCAAGGGGAAGGTTTATTTTCCTGAGAAGAAGGAATTGTTGATCAGGCAAAAAAAATAAAAAATAAAAAAATCTACATTATGTTAATTTTCCCCCCTGTAGCATCCAGCCGTCACCCTCCCTCTCTTTAGTGGTGGAGGTGCAGACAGCAAGAGACCTGGATGTTCACAGCCAGGAGGTCTTCAAACTGACGTCCTGTGGATGGACACGAATCCAACTCTTTGACCAATACAACCAGGTATAAAAGGTTTACAGAATTAAATGCTAATATACTGCTGAAAACAGATTGGAAATTAATTATACACTAATATGTGATGCCATTGTAATGTTACAGTGTTTTTAAGTGTTCACTGTTCAGTTGCACAATAAAGAGACTTAGGCCTCAGCTCAGTTAATATGTTGTTTATTAATCAAAAACCAGTGGTGTATAAAGGCTGTACGCTAAATAATAACTTTTATTATTTTCAATTTCATTTTCTGCAGAGGTATTGAACAAACTGATTACATCATCAGACAGAGTTTAACTTTAATCTATCAGAGAAGTCTAAAATCTCTATATGATAACAGTTTAACCATAGCGTGGTAGCTCAGCACTGTTGCCTCGCAGCAAGAGGGTCCTGGGTTCGATTCCAGGCTAGAGAAAGGCCTTGTGTAAATGTTTGATATGAGTCTATGTTTTTATTTCTGTTCATTTATTATTCCTTTTGTTTTTACCTCATGTGTTGCATATCTCCTCCATCACTGGCTTAGAATTGGAGTTGAGCTGCTCCCAATACTTAGGATGGGTTAAATGCAGAGACTTAATTTCACTATGTTGTACTGTGTATGATTATGTAAGCAACAATGAACCTGATTTAATATTTTCTCTCCACCACCAGCTCCATAGTGGCCACTGGAGGGTGCCAGTGCGCAGTCTGCCTATTAGACCCTCATTAAGCCTTACCCAGCTCAACTCAGTACCCCAGGTATAAAGACGCCAAGAGTTTGTAAGATTTAAGAAGGGGTTTTGGACAAAGGGTTAAGTGAGGTTGTAAATTACACACCTGACTGTACTGTATGTGTCACTGTAGGTGGGCAGCATGGAGCTGTGTGTGCGTTTGGTCAACGGACGAGATGGAGAAGTACAGACACTGGCAAAGCCTGACCCGACCAGCACCAGTCACTATAAATATCCCACTGTGGTAGGATGAAAAGTAAAAAATTAAGTAATGAATTCTTTGAGTGTAATTGTTTAAATGGAGTTAAATATAAGGCTCTAAACTTAACACCCTCTGATCTAACCTCAATCTATTTGTGTGACTTTGTCAATAGGCTTATATAATCCATGGTGAATGTTGTACAGAGTTGCCTATATGAGTAGACCATAAGTTCCTGTCCACATAAGGACGAATTAACATTGAAAATTATCTCCTGTGGACATTTTGTTCTTGTATTGGAGGTGACTGTCATTTATAAACAAGCTTGAATGTGGTGCTGTTGGTTTGTGCTTTGTCTCAATTAAGGCGTCTTCACATCCTGTGACTGTCCACGGAAATGCAGCTCTGCCAGTTTCAGTTGATCCACATCCCACTCAGCTGTCCTCCCTTTTGCCCTTCACTGATCACCAAGACCCTCCACCCACAGAGGCAGCCAGGCAGAGCTGAATATCTACAACCAGGATGTAACATCTTAAACGTTGGGCTCTTTCAAACAGATTGTGTGGAAGTGTAAATGAGGACTCTTCTCTCCCCTGAGCTTCAAGACAATAAAAGAAAACGCATTATTCCTTTTGTTACAGTTGAAATCTAGATTATTGTGCAAGACTACCTTGTTAGAAAACAGCACAGATGATTTAAACAATGTCCACTTTTATAGTCCATTGAAAAGAAAAAAAAGCCATAAGTTTGTTAAAATGGGTCATTCAATCAGTGCTAGAATTAAACAGTGAAATTCAGATTCTCAATCATTTGGTCTATACAAGATTAGGAATAGTGTTCACAGGTCCCAGATTTCATGGTGACAATTTTCTGTCATTCACTAATCATTGCAGGTCTATACATTGGTTTGCAACACTGGTTGGTGTAAATAAGAGTTTTCTTTTCCTTCTAAAAACCAGGAACAACTGCAGTGAGTATCTAGTGTTTCTGTCCTCGTAACAGTTCTGAAGTTTTAAGTTCCCAGAAAGTCTGAAGAATTTGCCGATTCAAACTTACATCTGCAAATGTTTTATTCTTTTACTACAAGTATACAAAACTTGACAGACAAATCTATGAAAATGGGTCTTATTTACAGAAACAAAAGTGTTGAAAGGTGGACAGGGACTGGACAGGCATGCTGTGCTGGTTTTGTAGATCAGGAAAGAGACGAGGACAGTCACGCTGAAGACTCGACAGAGGATGACTGGCCGGCGGGCTACAGGGAGCAAAGAAAAACAAAAACACTTTAACAGAAGGAATCAGATATTCTGCCTGCATATCATATGGATAGTCTCAGAAAAAGCTTTCAGACTGCTGGTTGTTGTGTATGGCTCTTGTTAAAGAGCGCCCACTGCTGCAGTTCTATCTACCAATAGAAAGGTAGAAAGACAACATTTATAGAATAGAACAGTTCTACTTCAAACTACAGTAACAGCGGATGCTGCATGTCTAGAAGCTCTGAATGTACAGTATTGTTTACTTGTACAAGATAGAAAGCCACTTCACAAGACAAATAGGAGAAGTGATTCAACAAAGACAGCTGTAAAGTTCGGTCATCTTTATGCCTTAGTTTCAAGACACATCATTATCATGTTTGACTAAAGCATCAAATTACACAAGACTCCTCCAGACTTCCTTGCAGGCATTCATGTAGTTCTGCTTAGGCTTGAGGGCAATTTCCTCCATACAAGCACCTAAGCTTTCGTAGAGGTTTAATCGACCTCAAACAAAATTAAGATATGACTGAAAGACCACCAGAAACCATTTGCCAGTAGGATCATTGTGTTCAGCCATCCATCCATGTTAAGCAGGGTAATCGCAGCACAATCTTTTCAGAGTGTCGTCCTGCAAACGTGTCGGTACATAAGACAGAAGCCCATCACTCGCCTCCTGTGATTTTCCCTCCTGGACTCCATTGCCGTTGCTGGCACTAGAGTCACCGCTGCCATTAACTGCGGCTTCCTGTTTCGCTTGTTTAGCATCAGTGTCCTTTACTGGGCTCTCCTCTTCTGGTTTCCTCTGTGCAGAAACATAAAACCAGGTCAAAGGGTGGGGGGGAGAAGACAACGCTTCTGT
>NW_023339674.1:5410822-5413597 GCF_004916995.1 Morone saxatilis
ATATATATATAAAAATTGCCCCTGTAGTTTACCAGTTAACAAAAGGTATCTAATCTAAAAATAAGGCGGCATTCAAGACTCACCCAGACGGGTCTCGATGACTTTTATGGAGCTGTTGTAGTGCTGGATGGCCTGGCTGTACTGATCCATGTAGCACAGTGTAGTGGCGACATGATAGTGGGTTTCAGCCAGAAGACGACTGTGGGGAGGCAGGTGCTTCAGCTGCAGGGCAAGACACTCCTGGAAGTCTTCTAGCGCCTGGGGATAGTTACCTGACAAAGGACACACGGGGTCACATTTAGCTCTGCTAGACTGTAGCAGTTTTCAAAAGAGAAAACACCATTAGTGAATTAAAGCAATATTTAAATATATTCAATGATAAACTCAACATTTACACACTTATCAAATGTCACTGGTCTGAGTTTTTAAAGTGAATGTTTTCAGACCTACACCAAATATGAAACATTGAAGGTGTCAGACTGGTTCCAACTATTTGGGTGATCAGAATTGAAATGACTGAACACAGTATTTTGATGGGCCAATGTATGATTACAGAGCAGTGGAAAGCATTAGTTGAGAACGACCTGGTGTTTGACGGGTGGGGATTGAAACATACCCGATTCAGCACTGACTTCTCCGAGTTTCAGATATGTCTGAGCCGCCATCAGCTGGTCGTCTTGGTTTTCCTTTCTGTGGGGATAAATATAAATAGCTTAAAGACAACGTCACTTCACATCCTCAAGCTGTTCCACCTGAAGTCTGGATTTGTATGAAGGGACCAGAATAAATCTGTCTAGTCACTTTAAATGTCAGTGGACATGACTGAGTATTGACCTTACCGTCATCTTCATCTTTCATTGTTGCCCTTACCTTTTGTAGATGACTTTAGCCACCTCCAACATCTCCCATGCCAACTGCAGATTCCCCACTTCATCCTCTTCCTGAAAAAGGTGCAGAGGGAATATGTCAAAAATCAAATATTCACAACTATGTCAAAGAAACCAGCATTAAAACTCACCTTATCCTGTCCGTTTGTCTCTCCATCCTCCTCCTCATCGTCGTCGTCATCGTCATCATCATCATCCTCATCTGTTCAGACAGGAGGATAATTAAAAAGGTTAATAATCATTTTGACAGTGTGATTGAAGGAGAACCTAAATGTGCTCAAACGTTTCCCCTGAAGTGCAGTACACTATTGCTCTGGTGAGTTTCCCCTCCACCTTCTGTAACACCTGTTAATGTGGCCCGTTTATCAGTGCAGAGTTTGTGCCCCACCCATCCACACAAACAGTGCTCTGTATCCAAAAGTCTACTGCCCTCTGGTTCAGCGTCGGGCTTCGATTCATCTTTTCCCTCCTCTGGTTTTGCCTCTGTCTTCTCGTCATTCTGCTTCTCGGACTCCACCTTCTTTGTCACCGTTTCCTTTCCAGAAGACCCAGTGGGACCTTCCCCAACACCGTTCACAGGAGCAACCGGGCTCTTCTCAGCTCCATTCACTTCACATTTCTGGACTGAACTCTTTTCTTTGCCATTCACAGGGGAAGTTGACGGTTCCTCTGATTCATTCACGTGTTTGACCGGAGACTTTGCCACACCATTTTCCTCTTTCACCTCAGCGTCGCCCTGTCCATCCTCAGACTCCAGCTCGCCTGCCTCAGTCTTATCCTTCTCCGCCATTGCGTCATACACCTGCTTTCGTAGCTCATCTCTAGTTTCGTCTGTACCAGAGCGGCATGTGAAAAATGGTTTCACATTAAATAGCATCTTTTAAAACCGAAAGGTCAGTTTTTATGACTGGACACAGAAGGGAAACTCAATAACCGCCTTGCATTTGAGCCAGAGGTGACAGGAAACACTGACACTAACAGTAAGTTGTTGTTTGGCTTCTTAACGGCTCCAAAACTATTACAAATCGAAGGCTGGTGTTTTACCAGAACTGGATTTAAGAAAATACATATTTGAGGCTACATACACACCACTTTGTCGATCAACAAAACTAGAACTTAATGAACCATTTCATTAATTTTGCCATTTAGGGAATCAGAATGAGAGAGCATTATTTCAAAATAAAGTTATTTTTATCTCTAAAAATAATTAAATAAGACTAAAACATGACAGCCACTTGAAGTTACTTTTGAACTGGTTCCCATAATCAGTTCTCTTTGTAGTTACAGAAAAATATTTAATACTGACCATTAAGATTGTTGGCACTCTCAATGTTGGAGTTATTAGGCTGCTCCTCTTCCTCAGATTCCTCTGGGACTCCCTCCAAAGCATTACCAAGGACGCTGTTCTCCATCCTAACAAACAAAAAGACCATCAAGACAGCCAAAGTAAAGAGACACCGCTAATGGGAGAAGCAAGTCCAAAGAACGCAAACACAGAGAAGCAACATTAATCAACCCTGCAACAACCTAAAGTAACACTGAACTGAACATAAACGAGTTTTCAAAGTGAGCAATTAAATGAACCAACCTGGCAAGCTCTAGCAGGGACTTCCCACATAGGAAGAAGGCCTCGCCACACTCATCTGCGGTGTCACCGTACTTTGCAGCCCTGGCAGATGAGACAAGAGGTGGACTCGGTCATGTTTAGAGGTCAGTTATAGAGCAGAAAGTACAAACTCAAGCTTATTTTGATATGCATTAATTCAAATCTGTGAAGCGTGAAGAAGTTGAAAATACACTCACTTTCCAGTTCACACACACACACACACACACACACACACACACACTAACAGAAAACAGAGAGGCTGAGTACTAGTGGCTCAGATAA
>NW_023339674.1:5413697-5426652 GCF_004916995.1 Morone saxatilis
TGGGATTTTGCATCTTAGGGCATCATGGGACGGCTGCCTGGGCTCCACACACCTTTCTACCTGAGGAAGAGACAGTTCTGCGAGTGGTAGTGTATAGAGGGGTAGCATGATGTGCGCTGCTTTTTCAGTGAAATGCTAAGGTGAGCCATGTGAGACAGCAGTTCTAACCTTTTGGCTCACCACCTAGCCCATCAGATGCAGCTTCAAAGCTACCCCTTCATTCAGCCACCCCCCACCATTCATGCGTCAAATGGTGCCTCTTTTTTGGGAAGAGATTTTTGAATAGGGATGTGTATTTAACACTATCAATGTATATAAAAGCGCAATTTTTATTGCTCCTAAAAAGCAAGTAATTAAAATACACTACTACCGAGACATTAGTGACCCTGGCATTGTCGATTTAGCTGGTCTCCCGTTGTTATATTAAATCATATCAACTCATCAATAACATAGGCCATATGTATCTATATCCAAAATGGATCTTCACAAAGCCGTCTTAGAAATACCCAAACGTCCCAGAATCAAACGCCAAACAGAACATACAGCCACTGAGACCTGTCCGGCTTACAATACTGTATGCCTCCTAAGTTGGGCCGTCATTTGATGCTGTGATACTAGTACGACCAGATCTATGTAAGAAGATTCACCAGAAGTAACTTTACAAAAATTGAACAAATTAAAACATAGTACATGCCACCTTCATGAATATATATCAATATGACGTCAGAAACGCTCCCCCAAGAGCATCACTGACCATTTCCAAAGTCAAGAAGATGGATAGAGGAAATGAACACCCATAGCTCATAGACAAAACACCGTAGACTAAAGGTTTGTGAAATCCACGTAGGTACAACTCAAAAAACAAAATAATTCAGAGATGCCTACAGGAAACATTATCCTACCTACCTACCTGAAATGGTGGCGTCACTGATACATTATTTAATAACCATTCTTTGAGAAAATAAAACACAGCCAGGAAGATAGTCACACAAATGTAAAAAAAAAATCTGTTGTTTGATAAGAGACTCAACAACAAGCTAAACCAAAGCTAATAAAAACCTAGGAGGAACACAAGAACAAAATAAGCATACATCTTGCGTTTTGTTAATCAATACATATTGGCACCCAAAAAAAAACATGTCGATACTGGCACCATAGTGTGAACAGATCACAAATAAAACCTAACTTTTGGCCATGCAATGATAACCACCCAGATACCCATTTAATCAAAACCCAGAATACAGATCTATATCCTTGAAGCCCCAAAAATACCGTGTTAAGCACAGTGTTGTTGTTGTGACGCGACATTGCACAACCTCTTGGATCATTCAATTATCTTTATGAAGAAGTCCGTGGATCAAAGTAAAAAAAAAAAAAAGTTTGTCTTTTTGATTTTTTATTTTTTTTCTCCAGCAGGTTGGCGGTTCTTACTTGGTTGCTACAGGGAGACTCATGCCGCGTCTTAAAGATAACTTCTTCATGCCGGCTGCAATCAGTTCTATCCTTAAATGCCACAGTACACATTAAAGGTTAGAGGGGCCAGGGCCGTTTTCATTGCGTGATGTGGTCGTATCAGAATAAGAAGCGGATCAAACGATATCAATTAAGCCTGATTAATTTGTCTTATTAGCCACAATTAGCAGTGTGATATGGCTTGTGTCCGTGTTTGTATTTACCCTCACGAATGCTACTCTACTAACTCGCACAATGTTCTCTCAAAGTGGCGTTAAGGCTTACTCTATTTCTTCCTCCAACAGTGATGGTGGCTGGTGATGCCGTTCGATCATGCTGTTTTTGTCTTGTCGGTTTGCCTCCGACGATTACCACAGCAACTTTTCTGCATCAAGCTCAGCAAACCAAGCTCCGCATCTCTGCGGTATCCGGTTTTGTCCCGCCAACCACAGTCTTTGTCTTTGCCGCACTGGCATCTGCGCTACTTCACCACATTTCATACGCCACACACCACAACACACACACAGGACTAAGTCGGGTAACAGATCTTTCTGAGCAATTTGAGGCCCTGGGTTATTAGCCATCATCTAGAGCGACAAGTGCTTATTTTCGCTCGCAACGGATACCAACTGCCAGCGCTGAAAGGAAAACCCACGGCCCCCTTCCTCATTCTGGGGTTGGGGGCTTTCCAAGAATTCAAATGACTTTATTATTGGGGGCTATATGGGGGGGGAGTAAGTTATTGATCGTGCTTTCAGCCAATTCTTGTACTGATCGCTTTTCTTAGATCATGCCTATTTCTACAGGGGCACAGTTAGGACGCGGCATGTTTTTTGTGGTTGTGTTTGTGTGCTTTGCATTCCCTTTTTTTCAGCTAGACGCAGAACCATAAATTGTATTTTAACCAATCATTTAAGGTATTAGTGGTAGCTATAGGCAAACCACTTGCAGCGTTCCCTCCATCCCCATCATCCCCTGGCTTACTGCTCGGCTGCCTAAGCGTTTTGCGCCCAGCAGTTGAGCCTGCAGTATACCATCGTAGTCACAGTATGATTTCCGTGACTCTGCCTATACCACGCAGCTAACTCCTATGCCCCATTGTTGGCTTGGTGCTGCTGGTGCCTAAAAGGTAGTCAGGGCTAACTCGTTGCGGATGCCAACACCACCTATTAACTCCCCCCCAGGGGGCCGCCAAGCCTCTGAGGTACACCCATCTGGGAACAGAGGGAAAGAACAGGGAAAGGGGTGCGAGAAATGGGGGAAGGAGTGAATTCAGATAAGGGGAGACACGAGGCGGTGAGGGAAGAGCGGGTGGGCAGAGGAGGTAAGCGAGGGAGCGATAAAACAAAAACATGTTGTTTAATTGACATTTTGGCAGTTTTTAAAACGCGGGGGGGAAATTTGTTTGGGCTAGAGTGCTGACAATACGTTACACAAACAAACCCAATCAGGACAAAGTTTGGATTTAGACACTCCCCGTATAATTAGAAAAACAGATGGGATGCGATGCCGCCTGAGCCCAACGACTGAGCATGAAAAAAAAAAACTGCCCAGTTCTATCTCGATGACAGAAGAGCCAGGCAACACATTTTTCCCATAAAGCCAATTCCCCCTTTCTGTCACAGACACTTAGAAAGGTTGTTCTCCTACTTGTCCCCTGCCTGTCTCCGTCACGTATTACTGTGGTGTTTTTCCTTCCTTCTTGTTACTGAACCGAGATAAACATCTTTATTGGAGTTTCCCATCACACTTTTCTTTTTCTCCTCCAAGAAACTCTCAAGCCCGCGCAGAACAGTGCCATTCTCCCAGCTTTGCTTTGCTAGAAAGACAGTCTCTACGATTGTGCGGGCCGCCTGATTTAAAGCGTGTCCAAAGCAAATTTTTCGAAGCAGCCCCAGTAAGAGATTTCACAGCTTGAGGCACTCTGCCACGTTCCTGTGCCCCAATGCTTCTGTATTTGCTCCGTTGTACGTCTAAACTTAATGGTGCGGCAATGGATTATGGATATAAAAGCTGTGAATGCACCCTACGACTCCATGATTCATTAGTGGTGAGAGCATGAAGCAGTATTATCTTTTTTTCCCTTCCCTTGGTTTCTGGAGGCCCCAAAAGAAGACAACATACTCTGAGGCCCTCATTGCGACATTTAAAACAGTATCACTACAATACAACAGACAAGACCGGGAGGAGAATCCCTCACTAAATCGGAATTGAGATATGAACTTATCTCAAAATAATTTACAAAGTTTTGGCAGACAGGTGGTTTTATTTTAAAAAATAGGCTCTCAAATAACTAACACAAGATTTATTAATTAATAAGAGAATACATTGCTTTCTGCAGCCAGTAATACACTCCCAGTAAAACCACAAATTTACATTTCACGTCGCTTTGTGCTACGAGTTAAATAAACAACGGGATTGATAATTGGTTCGGGGCAATAGCTAATTTACCTTTTGGGGGGAGAGCTTTTGTTTCGCATAGCGGCCCCTATTCAAACCTTTTAACTATCGCGACAGAGCAAGGTTAAAAATACCCCCAGCTTGGTTAGGGGACCTAAGCTTATAGCTAATTGGGGGCCCTCGGACTCACCTGCGCTCCATACTTTTTTTGTTTTGCAGACGAACCCTGTAATCTCTCCATGACTTAATGGGGAGGGAAGAACACACACACAAAGCCTCCTTAACATCCTGTATAGTGGTGGTGCACTTAGCGTATAACTATAAAAGCAAACACTACCACTCCATGATTAAAACAGATAGAATGCATACAAATCACTACAGACCATCCTCTCATAAATGTTGACGCGACCCTAGTTGCCGGTGGGGCTACTACAGCGCGCCCGATCAGGCGTTTCAGGGGCCCCCTGCAAGTGGGCAACAGCCTAGCGCATCCTCACTAAGCCTGTCACTACTCTCTGGGGATTAACGTCGCCCCTCCTCTTTCCGCGCTCCAACAAAGCCTCTGCCGCCCAGTCTGCAAAGCCCCCGCCCGAAGGCTCCGGGCTCAGTGCTGCCGCGGCCCACCGCTGAGCGCACGGACAAGCTGCCTCTGACCAGGAGGCTCGAGGATGGGCGTGGCCGAAGGGGCCTGACATTTTTCCTGCCGCCGTCCATTCCGCAGCTGCCACTGTCGTCCACTGATTTTTTGGCTGATGGGGGGAAAACGTGGGAAAAAAAATTAAGGGGGTCAGCTGGGGCGGGTGACGTCACGTTTTGGCCTGATCGGGCGATTTGAGCACGCGCCGGCGGTAGGACCAACGCGCCGAAAAGTGGTCATTCCTAGATAGTGACGCACAGGGTTTTGTCCAGTGAGGAATTATCACGTCTCGCAGATGAGGTTTTGGTGTTGCAGCCTCGGCTGAACAAACTCAAACGACTAGGGGGGCCGACAGTCGGATCCCAGAGCCGGTCAGTAAGCGCCGCTGTCGAAACAGTCGCTGCGCGCGAGGTTTAGATCGTTGTGAACGACACAAGGACTCGGAAGGCGGTGTCTGGAACCCCCTGAGAGGGAGAAAGGCTTCCGATGAAGTTAATAAGTCGAGTGCCCAATTAGCTGAAAGCCGATATAAGAAAGATATTAACCCTTCATTGCAGCGCTGCTTCATTTAAGTTAGCTTATCATTTTTCAGGTACATGACCCGTATCTAGGGGTTTTGAATAGCAATAGTTCTGGGTGCTTTGTGTAGCGCAGTGCATTTCTGCTGCGGCCTAGCATGGCCTTAACCTAATATGAGTTCTGCCTTTTCATTAACCAGTTATGTCACCCATTTCCTTTATTGCTTGCTGCTTTTCATGAACTTGAATGAATTTTCCTAACCTCCAGTGTCCCTCCTGGCGTATTATTATAAGTTGGGCAGACAGGCCCAACTTCCATCCCTAGCACTTTCACGAACCTACTGCTTTCCCGTTTTTTGGTGGAAGGAGGACTGACATACACGCTTTTAGGAAGAAAACATTAGGGGGGAGTAAAAGAGATGAGTTTGGTCGTTCATCATTTCATTTATATAGTCTCGTAAATCGACGGCATTTCATTTTTCCAGGACAGCTGGCAGACAGAAGTGTACAACGCGGATTTGATTCAGTGGATAATGCCCCGGAGGTTCGTTTTAGGGCGAAGTGCCCCAGTACAGTATGCAGCCAGGAAAGTTTTTATGGGCTTTTGAATCAAACCTAAAAGGTTGCTGGATTAGTTGATTTCAAATGTGGGTTGTTGTGGGGGCCATTGCTGCATAAGTTACATATGCATCTTCCCACAATGGTAAGATGTGGCATTTCATATTTGTGCAGTCATATCTAGTTTCCCTTGCTTCCACATAGTGCTCTGTCTCCACTATACCCCTTGGATCGACTCTTATCGTGCTAGCATAACGAGGCCAAAATAGCCACACAAGACCTTAATTTTCAGCCCCCCTACCCTCTTTGTCACTACCTCTCTTGACTCTGATAGTCAGGTGATAATGAGAAGCCCCAAATCTCAGGATCCACTGTGTTTCCTATGTCCGACACTGTCTAATAAAGGTGGACCCCAGCCACCCTCAACACGCCGGCTGTGCCTAGTGTTTTGGTGGGCATGTGTTGTCTACTTAAACTTGCCCAAGCTAAAAGAGGGGTTTGATGGTCAAATCTGCATGGGCATCCCTGACGTCTCTCACACAAACACACAAACACGAGACAGCCCACAAACACGAGCGACACACACAAACACAACACGCACACACATCACATCACAAACACAAAGATTTTAAACTCTGTTTATCCGTAACTTTCCAGTAAGCATTTCAGTCAGCCAAGCGATGTTGTGGTGTGTGTGTGTTCATCTACATCCTGTATTTGCACACGGCTCGCAGCCGTTCCGAACTCTCCTTTAGGACAGCAATTATTAGGGTAGAATTTATTAAATAACACACAAATTGAGCTCAGATAACGTAAATCATTTATCAACTCTCCAGAGTGTTACAGTAGCAGCCGACGCCTATGGAATTGTTTCAGTTCTGTACATTCCCCATACTCCATATGTGTGTTCGTCAAATGAATTAATAAATGAGAGTGACTTTGCGATGGTCGGTTCAGGGGATGAGGCCGGGTTTGACCACCCAGAGGTTGGTGTTCGTGCTGAGGCGATCCGTGCCTAAGAGTACTGAGTGACGAACGTTCTCACTTTTATGTGTGGCGTATACCCATCTGTCCTGGGCAATAGCAACACAGATATACAGGCTTCGTCATCGAGTGACACGGCAAAACTCTGATCTGGTCGCATGTGATGTAGATCTATTACCCTCTGTGAATGGATGACCAGCTGCCTACATTTTTCGTTTGGAGAGGGCACAGCGTCTTACAGTGCCAGGAAAAGTACACCGCAAGCACCAACACATCACACATATGCGCACACACAAACACACACACACACACACACACACACACAAACACACACACATACACACACACACGCGCGCACACACTAAAGTAATCCACTGGGTGTAAATAGAGCCTGACTACAACCGCTCTGTGTATGTCTCAGTTTCTCTAGTGGGTTTTAATCACTGTGCTTTGGGGAGGGGATCCTTGGAGATTCAGCTCAGCTGTTGAAGACCACTGCTGTCGTGCGTAAATTAATTTAATTTATTAAAGTGTTGGTTCATCTAAAATACAAAAAAGCATATTTTCTTTACCATATTTTAAAAATGGCAGAGACATAAAGACATAGAAACCCTGAGATACCAGATATAATCAATCTGTTTGTATCATTTCCACCCTGATTTTCAGAGAATGATATCCATCACAAAACTTAAGCACATAACACTATCTGCATTGGTAGATATTTCTTGGTTGGTAGTGAGAAAACATATTATTTGTGCTATGGGTCAACTGAGCCTATAAAAAATCATACTGTTCAAACCTGTTAAATTTCAATTAAATGCAGCAAATTGTAAACTTGTCTCCTCTGGCTTGCTGCAGTTTTCTCCTCATTCAGCTCTTCTTTGTGTATGGGTGTTTTGCATTAATTTTACCCATGGATGGTTTAGCCATCCACTGGGCATAAACAGAAGCTGAAACCGAGCCTGGGTGCATTCAGATGTAGCAGGGGAGGAGAGAGCGAGAGATAGAGAGACAGAAACAAAGAAAACAGAGAGGTACATGTTTGCCATGTCTGTCTGCTGGGTTTCATCAACTCTACCCCTCTCATAATCTCTGCACACACACACACACACACACACACACACATTCACGCAAACACACACACACACACATTCATGCAAACACACACACAAGCTCTTTCTGTCACACACACACACACACATGCTCACACAGACTGGTGAATAGCGTTGAGAGACAAGTGGACAAGCACAGTATTCTTCCTCCTATTCAGAGCAGCCCGTTAGAGACCGGCTGTTGCCCACGGCAACAACACTTTGCTGCGGATACGTACTGAATGTAAACATTCTCCGTCCCTCGCTCTCTCATTGGTCAAGAACAAAACCTGATTATCGCAGCGACAGAGACAGACAGACAGAGAAAGAGAGCGGAGAGTTGTAACAAAGTTTTCCGCTGCTCCCTCTGAGAGTTTGCGCTCTCAGAGACTCAATCGAACATCAGTTGTTTGTTTGGCTAGCCACTGTGGCGCCTCACAAAATAAACTGGCCTCACACCGCTACCCTGACACAAACTAGCTATTTCAAGATGAACACATAAAGTGCGACTGACGGGGGGCCATAGGCACTTGACAGAACTGTTAAAACACCAAAATCAACACTGCTATTAAAGTCACTTTGATTTACATTCTTGAATCACGCACACGCAAATTATTAGTGCTCGTTAATCATCATAAGTTATTAATGCAGCATATAAAACCAAAACATTATTGTTTAAATTAGGGCTGCAATAAAAAAAAAAGGCAATGGCAATACCCAAGAGCCAAAGGGTTTATCTTTATATTACTTGTTTTGTTCAACCAACAGTCCAAAAGCCAAAAAATATTCAATTAAAATCATATAAACACAAACACGCAGCAAATTGTTATGTTTGAGAAACTGAAACTAAATCATTTTTGGTGTTTTTGCTTAACAAAGTCGATCAACTAGCAGACTACAATTAGAGAATACAATTAACTAAAGAATAATCATGTACAGTGTATGTGTACATTGCACTCCATCACACAACAATTAGACAATGTTTTGATTTGTCGAGGAACTGGAAGAAATGATTTTAATTCTCCTATTTGCATTTCTCTTCAATGAAGCATGCATTAGTGTACATATTGTATCATCTAGTCTGGCTTTTAAACTCTCTCCCTCACCTTGGTAGGCCTTGGTGTGTCCAGCGATCAGGTACTTAAGTTCAAAGCTGTAGGATCGCATCTTCTGCTGCGTCTCACTGCGAACTGCCGCCATGTAGCTGTCCTCCATCTTACTGGTGCAGCAGCTGGGCCCAGGGTGGACACACACTCGCAGAGACTCATCTGAAAGACAGAGGCGGAAGAAAGAGCTTCATTCCTCATCATATTCACTGAAGATCCAACACAGAATAAAAGTAATTATTTCATAAAGTCTGCATCCACCTTTACTCTGACCTTGGATAAAAGGCTTCAGGCGTACTCACCAAGTTTTTCCTGATTAATAGAAGTAAGACATATCTGATAAATGTTTAAAAAGGTACTCAGAGCTAGAGATGTGTTCCTAAAGGTTGTTTTATTAATCAATTACGTTTGTTGATCCATTTAGGGAACAGTAATCTCAGACTTTATTCACAAAACTAACTCTACGATGAGCCTGTTGGGACCTGACATGATGACATGCACAGTGGGCGACACTTCACAGTTCACACCAAGTGTGTGTGTGTGTGTGTGTGTGTGGAGCAGTCTGACATTGGTAGAGTGCTGTAAGCCAAGCTGTCAAGCAACTGACTGAGATCAAGGGAGAGAGAGAGATTAGAGGAATGGACAGTTCACCTATATCTGACCTGACACACACACACACACACACACACACACACACACACCAGACTTATTCAGCTATACATATTAGCACTGGCTGACGGTCGAGTACATTACTGAGATAGCTCGTATTTATTGGTAATGCTATGTTGGATTCCTCAGTTGCCAGTGGGACAGTAGGTTGGTGGGAAGCCAGACGACCAGCTCAGTTTTTACAGCGACATATAAATCTGAGAACAACAACCAGTCCAACACTCACTCAGTCAGCGAGATTCAGAAACCTGTGCGGCCTCTGTTTTTCGTCTCAAAGCTAAATGTTCAAACTAATTTGAAAAAAAAAAAAAAATCTCTCCAGCTCAAGGTCCACTTTCTGGAAATGTTCCAGAACTTTCAGCTGCATCAAATGTCCTTCATCAGCAGATGGAGTCTGCTCAGTTGTCATAGAGATTGTTTCATTGTTATCACATGATATATGTATGGAATTTGATCTGTCACATGATAACAGGTGGTCATACAGTATATGGCGGGGGAGATTGTAATCCCTGTCTTTGTTGCAGCCTCAAAGCTTTAGAACATTTCCGGTAAGTGGACATCGCGTTAAGAATATTTTTGTGAGAGGTCAATAATGAAACCTCACGCTCAACAAAACTTCAGGTGGTCCATTCAGGAGAATTCTGACGACATTTTCAGACCAACCGTCTTGTTCTTCAGCTTGAATATAAGAGTAGGCAGTGTTTGTGTGGGTATTTGCTTCAAGGAGAGCTGTTATACAGCCTACTTACAATTACTACTCTCTCAAGTTAATTCATCCATGGCCACACCAGATCACAAGACCGTTGTGTAAAGAATCTACTGTGGTAACATCTATAATTAGCAGACATCCCTGCCTGAAAATGCAAAGGCCGCCACCGTATTTTGTTAACTAGCTGTTAACAATCACAAGCTCGTAGAAACAGCGTCAGTTCCTGCAGCAACGACAATACTGCACGAATACTGCAGCACCTTACATCTAATGTTTCGTCGACCACAGGCAAATGAGTCCCCAAAGGCAAGTTAAAGAGATATAGAGATAAAGCATGGATTCTTCATTCTGTTGCAGCCGTGTTATCTGCTGTTGTCTGGCAGATTTCCTTGTGTCTGCTGAGTATAGCTGGACGATTAATATCTGATTTTTATGCACTTTCATGAACTGTATAATTATGAGAAGGAGACAGTTAATGTTGTGTCAAGATTACAAGAAAATAAAGCGTGTTAACTGGAGATCTGTATCATCCACCACTTGTCTCCACTGTCCAGGGAAATCTGAAATTACTGCCAGCAAAATGACTCCAAGGGATCACCTCAATGTGGTTAAACGAGCCGGACAAAATCTCACATTTACATTTAGAAAAACAGCATCTTTAACACCACCACTTATAGCCACGTACACTTTAAAGAGCTCTATATTAGTGGTGCAGACTATTTAGGTTAGTTTTTAAACAGAAATAGCTTCTCTCTCTCCAATAAGTGTTGGCTGCACACTGACGATCGTGTATATTTGGAATTTGGCCCTGCATTTCTAAAGCTATGAGTTTAAATCCTGTGTGGGCAACAACTCACAGCAATGCTTCAAGTATTAAAAATCTCATAGCAGGAGAGATATTAATTTGGAGTCTGGTTATTTAACAGGACATGTCTGTTCGCTTTCATTTAAGTCATTTAAAAGGAGAACGTGTGGAAAATATTGCCTTTCTTTTACATATGTTTCAGCACAGGAAGGTTGTTAAAGTGTGTGATACTTTACAATGAATTATATATTTTACCTATAGAGATCTTTAAGGTGTTTTGTGTGGTTAGTACGGATTGTATACAGTAGTATTTGGATCCTTTATTAAAGTAAGGAATACTTTGTTAAAATACTCAATTTCAAGTTATTCAAACAAAATTGTATGTAAGTATAACACAAGTATGTATTATTAGTATATATATGTATGTTTTTATATAATCTATGTAGGTATATGTTATGGTTACTGATACATCATTAACATTTAGATGTTTTGGATCTAATCTTAACTACTTTATATACTGCACTCTACTTTAATATGTAATGTTGAATTGTAATGTATAAACT
Source organism: Morone saxatilis (assembly GCF_004916995.1). Classification (NCBI taxonomy): domain Eukaryota; kingdom Metazoa; phylum Chordata; class Actinopteri; family Moronidae; genus Morone; species Morone saxatilis. The sequence continues at coordinate 5,425,190 of NW_023339674.1, forward strand.
CACATGTTTTTGTATTTAAAATCTGAGTAACAGGTAAATACTCATTACTACTAATAGTTGGAGTAAAAAAAATGCGAAATGTGCCTCAGAAATGTGGCGGAGAAGAAAGATGAAATGTGACAAAATGGAAATGCTCAAGTAAAGTTCGACTATCTTAAAATTAGACTATATAAAATGTACATACACGTTACACCCCACCTCATTTTCCAAAGTCCCCTGTAGACTTTCTGCTATGATATTTCCAAAGGGACTGACTGACCTGTTCCCGGCCTGTCTGGCACCAGCTCCACCGGGCCTATTTGGCGCATCATGTAGGCTGTCTTCACCTCATGACAGCTGTCCACATCGGCTGATCTACAGCCGGTCTCCGGTAGGAAAACAAAATAAAACAAAATCAGCCAAAACAAGTCCACGCTTTGTAAGGCTGCACGGAACATCGCAACATCTCAGTCAGGAGATAAGAGAGTCTGAGTGCTTAATATGAATTCCTAAAAAAAAAAAAGTCCCACGGTGCAGTGTGACTGAAAACTTCATCTGCAGCCAGTAAGTCTGTCTGGAGCCCACTGTCAGCCTCAGCGCCCTCCTCCCCCTCTGACTCTCTCACTCACTAAAGCTCAATTACTTAATTGACATGTGCACTCAAAATACCTTCAAAATACCACTTCGTTTGAGAGTGTGTGTCTGCTATACGGTAGCTATCGTAATGGGAATAACAACGTATTACAGTTGAGAAACTGGCAACACAATAAGATCCATAAATGTCATAAAATCACAAGGAATAAAGGCAATTTACTCGGAATTCACTTACTTATGTGGCAATAAAACGCACAAGTAAGCTTTTTTTTTTTTTCCAGTGACTTTAAATCTGTATATCACACATATACTTTACAACAGCTGCTGCTACTGCAGATACGGTCCATTAAACCTGACTGATGACTGTGAGTGAAGTTGAATCAGGAGGAAATACTGGTTGAGAGTGGGACAATGGCGCCACCTGCTGGTCACTTTGGACCATAGCAGTCATTTTAAACACCTCCTTATTAAAATAACACCATTCAGATAATGTAATAATGACTTAAAGACTGCTTGTTGGGTGTTACATGTGTTCCACTCACTAATTATATAATATAAAATGAGTAGTTTTGACTCAGCACTCAGTTAATATTGCTAACACTGGTAGCAGTTAGCTGAGACAGACAATACAGACAGCAGTGCCAGAGCCCTCAATATCCGTAGTTTGCACTTTCTTTTGTTTGACAATTTGACAAAAAGATGATTTTCTTCAAATTTACCTCTTCCAACAACCTTAATTATATATTTTTTTCCCAACACAATGTCCAGTAGCTAAGCTAAGGCTGTTTGCAACGGATAGGCGTTAACTAACGTTAGCTTTACCGTAACCATGACAACGTATCAAGTCCGGGAACAGTTACTGACATTGGAGATGATTGATTGATTGATTG
>NW_023339674.1:5426714-5426925 GCF_004916995.1 Morone saxatilis
GATAGGTAGATAGATAGATAGATACTTTATTTATCTATCTATCTATCTATCTATCAAGTTAATATTTGGCTTCCCTGTTGTCACAATGTAAAGTAACGACATAGGGTACTGCAGCAAGACGACCTGGTTTACCTTTCTTCTTAATAACGAAGATAGGTAAGGGCGGTTGTGCTGCACCTGTGGTGTTTCGGTGCGAAGCGCAAGATCAACG
>NW_023339674.1:5426965-5427657 GCF_004916995.1 Morone saxatilis
AAGATGAATAAAACGTTTCAGGGGTTGTCGGCAGTTCAACATGTTTTATAATCCCAAATGTATGTTGCCAAATGGGTGTTTCGCATTGGATCTTATGTATATTTCTTCAAGTCTATACTGTGTTGGAGCTAAATTAGAACATATGAAAGCAACTGGTATGAACGTTTTAAGTTGACGTTCCTTTTAGGGGCATGTCGTTTCCGGCGCCATTCTTGGTAGTTGTACCGATTGTGATTGGTTGTCACAATTCTTGGTAGTGGGGAGGCCTCTGATTGGTCAGATGTTGGTAGAATGTTTGGTAGTGATGGCAACGCGATTGACTCTCACATAATGGATTTACATAATTATATATTTTTTTTATTGTTAATCAAACTTTTTACACCGCGTACATATTGATATTGGCTCTGCAAATACTACTATGGCCGACGTTAAAACACAGAAACGTATGACGGAGGCAGGTTTATTCCAAAAAGAACATTTATTGTTGATTATTATTATTTATTGATGGATCCTAAAACGGAACCGGATCTAAATTGTACATTTGTGTACATACAGTTCATGTATTTACCTCCGTTTACTATCCTGCCATCGCATTTTAGCTCATAACTAATCATGTTGAATTAAAATATTCAACATTTATTTGAAATTTACATTCCAGCGATCTGATATTTTAGCTATTTTCATTGACGTGT
>NW_023339674.1:5427757-5434605 GCF_004916995.1 Morone saxatilis
TGAGCACGCACGACTATCTCACCCACAAACACAAACTCCAGTTATTTAGGCAAGCGAGCCGCTCCCTCCCTGCTGCTCCCAACCCGCCATCCAATCCCCTGACCACCAATCCAAAGTCAACTTCCATTTCATTACATCTATTTGACAGAAAAATGAGTTAATGATGTACAGAACTGAAACGCGAAGTTCCATGTCGCTGCTCTGTAAACTCTCCTGGAGAGTTGTAATGAATTTCCTTATTTAGTCAATTTGTGTGTTATTTAATAAAATTCCCTAATAAATTGCTGTCAACCTACGGAGAATAAGTTAATATCTTTGTACTATGATCTGCAGCACCTGTGAATATTCTAGCATAAGGAGTTCGATTAAGACATGAACACACACACACACACAAACATGGCACATTTGACTGACTGAATGACTTACTGAAAGTTACGGATAAAACAGATTTATTTTGGTGTTTGTGGTGTGTGTGTGTGTGTGTGTTTGTGGGTGTCTGTGTTTGTGTGTTTGTGTGAGAGAGTCAGGATGCCATCAGATTGACATCACCCTTTTTACTTGGCAAGTTTCAAACATAGACACACACACACTGGCACACAGCCGCTGTTGAGGGTGCTGTCCACTTTATTAGACCGTGTCGGACATAGGAAACACAGTGGATCCTGAGATTGGGCCTCTCATTATCACCTGACTATAGATAACAGGGTAGTGAAAACGAGCTCAGGGCTGAATTAAGTTGTGTGCTATTTTGGCTCGTATGCAGCACGATAAAGTCAGTCCAAGGTTAGTGAGACAGACACTGTGGAACAAAGGGAAACTAATATATGCACAAATATGGAAATGCCACATCTTACATGTGGGAATCATATGTATCTATGTCAGCAATGCCCCCCATTTGAAATCAACTAATCCAATTTTAGTTGATCACCCAAAAAGTCTCTGCATACTTACTGCATTCCCTAAACTGCATTAATCCTGAATCATCCACGTTACACTTCTGTCTGCCACTTCCCTGGAAAATGAATGCTCGATTTACGAGACTTATAAATGAAATGAATGAACGAACAAACTCATTCTTTTACTCCTAATGTTTTCTTCTAACGTTAATGTCACTCCTCCTTCCACCAAAACGGAAAGCAATAGGTTGTGAAAAATGCTAGGGATGGAAATTGCCTGTCTCCACTTTAATATAACAACAGGACTGAGGTTAGGAAATTATTCAAGTTCATACAGCAACAATAACAGAATTGACATAACTGGTTATGAAAGCAGAAATCATATTAGTTAAGCATGCTAGCGCACAGAAATGCTCGCTACACCAACTATTGCTATTCCACCTAGATAGGGTCATTAGACTGAAAAATAATAAGCTAACTTAACTAACAGCCTGCTATTAGTTAATAATCTTCTTAATATTGCTTTCAGCTAAATTCATGACTTATTATCATGGACCCTTTCTCTCGTTCCAGAAACCTTCGAGTCACTTGTGTCGTTCACATCTAACCTGACCAGCACTCTGTTCGACAGCGCCTACTCCGCTCTGGCATCCGACTGTCGCCCCCTAGTGTTTGAGTTGTTCAGCAGCATCAAACACCACCTCTCTGGAGACTCGAATTCCTCACTGGACAACACTGTGCGTCACTTCTACAATGACCTTTTCCCGTTGGTCTACCGCCGCCTGCTCAATCCCGGAATCGGCCACACGTCACCCCAGTCCTATTCCTCCCCCTCCACCAATCAGGACGAGTGCCTGCGGATGACGCGGCAGGATGTCAGCCCTTTCGGACCCCATCCTCGCCTCCTGGTCAGCAGCTTGTCCCGTGCGCTCAGGGTGGGCCGGGCACTGAGCCGACTGCTCAGACTGGCCGGAGAGGTTGTGAACGCGACAGAGAAGGCGACGTTATCCAGAGAGTGTGGACGAGGCTTAGTGAGGATGCAGTACTGTTCCCACTGCAGGGGGCTGACACTGATACGGCCCTGTACCGGACTGTGCGTCAACATTATGAGAGGATGTCTGGTAAGTGTTTGTATGCATCTATCTGTTTTAATATGTGTGTATGTTTCCTTTATAGTTATACTGTACAAACTATACAGGATGTTAAGGAGGTATATGTGTGTGTGTTCTCTCTCATTAAGTCATTGAGAGATTACAGAGGTTACGTCTGTAAGTATGGAGCCAGTGGCAGGAGGCAATTAGCTTAGCTTAGCATAAAGACTGGGGGTATTTAACCTTGCTCTGTCCATAGTTAAAAAATAGGCCTATGCCAGAACCTCTCAGTATTACTAATTGCCACATTATACCTTGTTTATTTAATCCGTACACAAACAGACGTGAAAATGTCAATTTGTGGTTTTACTGGGAGTTACATGCTGCAAGAAAGCAATGTATTTCTTATTAATTAATAATTTGTGTTAATTATTTGAACTATTCTTTTAAATAAACCTTCTGCCACTTTGTAAATTATTTTAGATAAGTCATATCTAATTCCAGATTTAGTGTGATTCTCCTCAGGTCTTGTCTGTGTATTGTAGCTGATACTGTTTTAAATGCATGAGAGGCCTCAGAGTATTTGTCTTCTTCTGCCTCCAGACAAGCAAGGGAAAAAAGTAATAATGCTTTCATCTCTCACATAACTGAATCATGAGTCTGAGTCATTCACAGCATTTTATAATCAATAAATCATTCCCACATTAAGTTTTAGACTGACAAATAACAAGAGCATTGCCAAGAGAACTGGCAGAGTCCTCTGTGAATCTTACTGGGCTGCTTCGAAATTTGCTGGACAGCTTTAACAGCGCCCACAATAGAGAGACTTCTTTCTAGCACAAAGCTGGAAGATGGCACTGTTCATCCCGCTTGAGAGTTTCTTGGAAGGAAAGAAAGTGTGATGGAGAAACTCCCATAATGTTTATCCTCTTCAGTAAAAGAAAGGAAGGAAAAACACACAGTAAAGTGAAGGAGAGGCAGAGGGACAAGTAGGAACAGCCTCTCTGTGACAGAAGGGAACTTGGTTTATGGAAAATGTGTTCCTGGCTCTTCTGTCATGAGATAGAAACTGCCAGTCATCTCAGTCGTTGGCTCAGCCATCCATCCATCTGTTTTTCTAATTATAGCGAAGTGTCACTATCAATTTGTCACTGATTGGGTTGTTTGATGTAAAATATATGCAGCACATCTAAGCCAATTCACCCGCTTTTAAAAAACATGCAAAATGTAACATTAAAACATGTTTTTGTTTTATCCCTCCCCTCCTTCCTCTCTGCACCCTCTTTCTCCCCCTCTTCTCCCCTTATCTGAATTCACTCTTCCCATTTCTCCACCCTTCCTGTCCATTCCCTCTGTTCCAGATGGGTGTATCAGAGCTTGGCGCCCCCTGGGGGAGTTTGGTGGTGTTGCTCCAACGGTTAGCTGCTACTTTAGCAACCAGCAGCAACCACAACAGCATGGAGTTAGCTCTGTTAGCAGTCCGAAATCATGTGAACGATGCTATACTGCACGCTCAACTGCATGGGCCACGCATTACAGCCACAGTAAGCAGGGGGGATGATGGGATGGAGGGAAAGCTGCAAGTGGTTTGCCCTATACTCACTATACCTTAAATGATTAGTTAAAATACATTTATGATTCATGTCTACTGAAAAAAGGATGAAACACACAAAAAAACATGCCCGTCATATGTGCCCCTGTAAAATACAATGATTAAAAAAGGATCAGTAACAGATTGCTAAACCATCCTTACTCATATACCCCAATAATAAAGTCATTTGAATTTTGGACACAGAATGAGGAAGGCCGTGGGTTTTCTTTCAGCCTGGCAGTTGGATCTCCTCACAAAAGCCTTGTACCTAGATGGGCTAAAAACAGCCTCATTCTTCAGAGAATCTGGGGTTCCCCTTAGTCTGTGTGTGTTTGTGTGTGTGCGTATGAAAGTGTGAATACAGATCCAGTGCCAGACAAAGACTGTGGTTGGCGGGACAACCGATACCCAGAATGCAGCTTGGTTCTGAGTGATGAGAAAGTTCCTGTGGCTAATCTCTGGACAAACAGACGACACACAAACACATGCATGCATGCACACACTGTTGGAGGAAGAAATAGAGTAGCCATCCAACTTTGAGAGAACATTGTGGACTTAGTAGAGTAGATTCCTGAGAGGTAAACAAACACACACAAGCATAATCACACTGCTAATTGTGGCTAATAAGAAAATACCACTTAATTGAATATTTGATCACGCTTCTTATTCATTAGACACATCACCAAAGGCTGGCCTCTAACCCTTTATGTGGTATGTGCAGCATTTAAAGCAAATAGATGATTGCAGCATGAATTTTAAGACAGCAGTAATCTCTGTAAACAAGTAAGACCACTGTGGAGAAAACAGATCTTACTGGCTTCTATAATATGTCGGGTGTTGTGCTCCACTGTGTTGGATTTCAAGGTAAATCTGGGTTGCTTTTCTTTACAGCACCGAACAGAAACAGTTTGCAAATAGTACACAAAAAAGGAATGTATGTTATGGGATTTTTTAGCTTTTTACTTTGTGTCATAAACAGATTTTATGGTGAATGCTGTGTTATTTTTAAGAATGTTAAAAATGATCAGTGACCCAGGTAGTAGGATATCTAGACAGAATAAGTCAATTAATCCAGATGTCTTTGACTAAATGCTATAATAATACCCAACTAGGGGTAATTGTACCCCAGTGGGTATTTCTGGGCGTTGACTGGACGTTGGGAAGATTGTGAAGCTCATTTATATAAAATATATGTTGATGAGTTGATATGATTTAATATAAAAACGGGAGACCAAGCCTAAACATCGACAATGCCAGGGTCACTATGTCTTAGATGTTAAACTTGTTACAAAATTCGCTTTTATATAATTGATAGTGTTAAATAACATCCTATTCAAAATCTCTTCAAAAGAGCACATTTGACACATGATGGGGGGTGCTGATGAAGGGGTACTTGAGCTCATCTGATGGGCTGTGGTGAGACTCAAAAGGTTAGAAACTGCTGTCTCCAGCACATTCCACTTAGCATTTCACTGAAAAGCAGCCACATCATTACCCTCTAACACTACCCTGCAGACTGTCTCTTCCTCAGGTAGAGAAGGTGTGTGGACCCCAGGCAGCCGGTCCCATGATGCCAAGTGCAAATCCCACCGTCTCACATGTTACGACCTCTGTGAGCCCTGCTACATCACTAACCTCAGAAAGGTCGTCTGTGACATCGACTCCCTCAGCGGGTCTGGCTGCTCATCAGCGTCTGCTGCAGCAGTCCCGGAGGTGAGTTACTGCCCATACATCTGATGAAATGTACGAGTTCTTCTGTCAGAGGTTAGAATATCTGGGGCCAGAATATAGCCACAGTAGGTGAATTTAATCTGCAAAGAGACACATTAGAGTATCTTTTTACATTTGACCTTCAGTCACAGCAGAATTTAAACATGTATTTCTTTGCTTGTTTGTGTTTGTTTGTCCGACCAGGTCATTCCTTCTTAAAGGTTCCAGAGGGGACAAGAGTCGCAGTCTGAAAAAACTCTCAAGGTAAATTAGTTTCCCTCAGTTGCACTTCTTATTATCAAAGTAATATTTGTCCATAATCAAGAAGTAAAATGATGTCATTTACTGTCTATCCATTAGCCGTGAAAGAAGAGCCAGTGTCAAGAGAAACCTTGTTAGTTAACATATTTTTCTACCTGTACTTATGATATGTATTTTACAATCATTGACAACTTCTCTTTGAATCATCCAGAGCAAATAATAGGCCAATAAAGTGCCACTTTGTCCCCACCAGTAAACAGTCAGTAGGCCTTTAATTCTCTGTAGGTTTACTTTCATTTGAATAATACAATATCATTATTTTATGTGTCTTTCTCCCTAAAGGATATAGCCATTTCGTAAAGGCGGGACTGTCATTATGCAGTAATTATCAAAAGTGCTATGAGCTTGTTTCCTATCCCTGTGTTGCTTTCAGTAACTTACCAGAGTCTATTAGAAGGGATTTCACAGGGAATTGGACTTGACAAGTCTAAATTGGAACAAATAAAAGCATATGGTACATTGGTCCTACTCTAACTAACAACAACCCAAGCGTTCAGCTGTGAATAACGCTCTCTCTCCCTCTCTTTCAGGGAGTTTGAGGGCTCTATCCAACGGTACCAGTGGTTTTTCTCAGAACTGCCAGAGATGCTTTGTGAGAGTGAGATGGAGGTTGAGCAGCACACATGCTGGAATGGCCAAGACGTCGTAGAGAGGTGTGTGTGTTGTGTTATATGCATGCCTTAGTAGCAAAGCAAAGACACAATATGGGGTCCTGGATTACTACTTGAGTGAGGCACCCATTCCTCGCATTTAATGGTGATAGTTCCAAATTGGACAAATGATGAAAATGCAACACAATTGGAGATTGTACATCCAGTATGCTAGAGTAGAAAGCTAAAGCAACAGACAAAAGGTTCACTATGCTGTACTAAAAAGTCAAGTGACAGTCCAGTAGGTGTGTGAGGAAGATGCCACTTCAACTCAAAAGCACTTTACTGTTGTAAATCAGGTTTTTGTCATTTTAGGTCAGTCTGATATCAATGCAATGTTGTTAGGAAGTTCACCTTCTGTTGATGGGTTTATTCTCTACATTTATCTGACACAGAACTTTAAAGCATAAAATGCCAGTAGTGCTTCACTCAGGTGATAATCCATGACTGTGTCTAATTTTGAGTCAGAATGATTTTTTAAATTTAAAAAAAGGGGGGAAAAGTGCAGCATATGAGAATGTGTGTGTCTGTGTATATGTATGTGTGTGGCTCTTAATAGTTGCCAGGGTGGGGGTGGTGGTGGGGGTGG
>NW_023339674.1:5434705-5458337 GCF_004916995.1 Morone saxatilis
TGTGTGTGTGTGTGTGAGTGATATAGCTATGTAAATGACTCCACAGGAATGCAGCTAAATTTACAATTGAGGTTGTGACTCTTATAATTACACAGCTCCGTCAGATCAGATCACTATCTCAGGTAATTTCATTTTCACTGTGTTTTTTGTGAGCGTGTATATGTGTATGTGTGTGTGTTTCCGTGCACACCACAGACGCTTTAAACGTTTGCTGCAGAGATGAGACAGAAGAATGGATCTCTGTGTGTGTTACCGTTAACAGCCATGCAGTAACCGAGGGCAACCGCAGAGCAGCTTTGTCATTATGGTGCTGGTGATTTATGCCAGTCGTTTTAGAGATCTTATTAAGTGTCACTCACAGTCACACCTCTCTGTGTCGTCTGCAGCACACTTTCTGCAATATTATCATCTGGTGTCAAACAGACAGAGAATCCCGACAGTCTGTAATCTGGCCAATACCTCATTCACAGCAGTGACAGTTTCTAATGCGAAAATGCTTTAGGTGTGCAGAAGCAGATCTTTTTCTCCATCTGAATACAAAGCACAATACACAAGGTTTGATTTATTACTGAAACTGATTTTTTTTTGTACATTTGCCAAATGGTAATTACAGGTAATTGAACCCAAATTATTTTCTGTAACTTCAGTAACCATTGTACAGAATACTCATGGTAATCCCAGGTCATTAAATACAGATGCCTTTGGTTGCCAAAGTGTCAGTGTTTGACGAAATGGGAAGGCAACTCAACAATCAACTATCTTTCTCGAGAATGACTGACCCCACCTTTAAGTGAGAATAGTATCTGTTCAGCTTGATCCAAAGTCAGTAGGACAGCATACTACAAATACAGTCCATACATCATCCAAACATCCCCATGTTCACCACTGTGTGTGGTTTTCCATCACATTATAGACACAATACCTATAATTTTATAAAAAGAAATTTAAACAGATGTTTTGTTGCTGTTGTAAGAATGTCTCCTGCAAATAACAAATAGATGCATACGGCCAACTTTGAGTCTCTGTCTCCTTTTTTGGCTTTTAACTGCTATTGCTGTACCGTAGATGTGAGACAGCTGATGGGGGAAACAACATGGATTCGTCCTTTTAAGGGCATCAATCATTACAGAGCATATTCCATTAATAATTGATCTTTCCATTACATCTTGCATAGTCATAGTCATGGAAATTGGCTCATGTGGTCCCTTCGCATTTTCCGTGGTGATTACAGTGACCTTAATAATTATCGCTCAATTTCCAAGCTGTCCTACCTGTCATTTATTGTGGAATTGCTAATCAATAACAGCTGAAGGCATTCCTCTTGGAGCACTCCATGTCAGTCAGCTTTAGAGTCACACCTAGCCCTACCTTAGGTCTTATTTTAGTAGCAAATGGTTTTATCAAATGCATTTAGTACAGTTGATTATTCTTTACTTTTACACAGTTCTTTTCCTTTTTTAGTTTTACAGTTAGGATAGCTGCTTCTAAATAGTTTAAGAACTATTTATGACATTTACGTCTGTGTGTTAGGGTAGGGACAGCCCATTCGGAATACTTTACATCTATGGCCTGTGCTGTTCACCACTCATGTAAATTACATTTCTTTCCTGCTTGGTTGTCAAATACATTTTTATGCAGATGATACACTATTAAACTGTGTTGCTGATTCTGTTCAAGTTGCACAAAGAAATTACAACTCCACTTAAAATAACTGCAAGATACTAATTACAAATAAATGTATGTTATGCAAATACAACATAATTCATACTTTACTTAATATCCAGAAATGCATATTTATATATATATTAGTAATTTGTGTTACTGAATATAAATACCTTGGTATCTGTCACAATAAAAAATGTACCTTTAAATATAATATAAAAAAAACCTTTGTAAGCTACACAGCCTGGCTTTCTGCACAGAAACACTTTCCCTATGAGCTGTAGAAAAGTATTGAAGAAGTTGTTTTTCTCATTTCCTGATTATGGGAATGTAATTTATAGACATGCTTCCTGGTTCCACCTTTAGGCCCTTAGAGTCAGTTCATTGAGCTCTTGGATTCATTACTGGAGATAATTACAATACCCACCACTGCATTTTTCATGATTAGGCCAGTTGGTCTTTCTTTACTGACAGACACAATAAGCCTTGGTGTTTATTTATCTACAAATGTCTTGTTGGAAAATTGCCATCTCATATGAATCTTTTAAGGATCTGGAAGAAATTACTGATTTATTGCCGGTGCACTGGTTGTATGAAACAAGTTGCCATTCATCTGGTTGATCTTCCATTTAAAAATCCAAACACTTTATACCCCTCTGTAACTTCAAAGCCCACATAATAATGGCCTCATAGCTGCCATGACATGCTTCTATGTCTTCTTTTTTCTGTGTGTCTGTCTATTTTAATTCAGTTTATTTCTGTAAACAGGGTTTTGTGGTAGAAGTACAACTATGCTCAGCTTAAATAAAGGACCAATCAATTGCCTGTCACTCTTAGCTTCATTGTTACTAATGAAGACACACATTTATTTTGTGACATGTTGACACTCTTGCATGTGTACTGGATTCATTGGGTGTGTGGTATTCACACTGATCCCCAAAAACTTTGCAGGAGTCTAAGGAATCTTGGGATTTCCCCCCAGGCCACAGTCTGTGGTTTTTAATTCAGCTTTTTTCATCCTTCCTCCTCACCCTTCTCCTTCGCTGACTTTTTTTCCCTCCTTTCCTCTCATATTCTGGTCTTTCTATTGACTTGGATTTTATAAATCAGTTAGGGGGGGTTGCTGAACCTTTCATCACACATATTTAATTTACATCCTAGCCCAATATCCTGTTATTACTGTATAAAGGATTCTCAACCAATCTGTTTTGCACATGTTGGTACATGTACCATCATATCCTGTTTTTGTCAGCGATACCGTCTCATCCAGACATACAGTAAAAGCAGATTTCAATTCTTACAGAGATTAGATGGGATGCACCCATGATCTTTTTCTGTTATGTGGTGCATCTTTGTAATCAGCATAAGCAGTTTCCATGATGATCATGTTTGCAATGTTCCTTTTGTTTTTGTAGCTGTACAAAAGACATCCACAAGATATGATCTGTCTCATGAAGTAAGATTAGTGGTTTAGCCAGCTAATTTTAGAATCAACCCAGGCTTTCTGGATTTATTATGCTTGTTCACCTTGTTATATACAGCGTAGCTAACTTCCTCTGTAGTATGTTAATATGAAAGGATTTGAGAAAATGTGTAAATGGCCCACCAACTAAGAAATCAACTCACCGATTCAACTTATACACAGTATAAGATGATAGAAAGGTGATGATACTCAGATATATCTTTCACAGTAATTCCCTCACTGGTTTTCATCAGTGTAGCCTATTGCACGCTTGTCAAGCGCTTCAGAATATGAGGCGAATAGAAAGTCTTTTCAAGCATAATGTTTTGAGCCTTCACACAGAGGCAGCGGGAGCTTCACCATAGGCTACAACATATCAGATGCGCACCTCCTCACAAATGTAACTATAGTCTCATATTGAGTACAGAAACAATGTGGACCTTCCCACCATGGGTCGTATCACACTGTAAATGAAAGAATGTAAACACAGTTACTTTGGGACATATATTTAAAGCACAATATGGCCTCATGACATACAGTACATCTATCCAGCATTGCATATCTGATGCTGAACCATAAATCAAAACCTGTATGACAGATGCCTATGACCGGACATTAACCCCTTATGTCAACCATAAATCCAGCTTTAAAAAATGTCAATAGTATCTGTACACTCAAAGGTAGCTCCTACTGTTTTATGTGCACAGTCACGCAGACCTTATTGCTGTTTTCCTGTAGCCATTATGTTTAATCATTTGCAATGCAGTTTTTCTCCAGTAATCCTCTTTACACTGGCAGCAAAAATACCATGATGCATCTCATCATTAAACATAAGAGAAATACTGGTAGTAATTATTTTTCCCAATACCCACTCTAGGCTACTGAATGTGTTGAAAGTGTCAGCAATATAATGTTTAATTTATTTGATTTAGTTCCGTTTCTATTGATTACATGTATTATAGTTGTGTGCTGTATTCCTTTTCTCCACTGCATCATATTATTTTTGCCTCTCTAATGACCTAATTTTCCCATGAGGATCTGTAGTCTCATCTCTTAAATTAAACATGCAGCTCTTGATCTGTTGATGTTATGTGCGATTGGCTGCATATTTAATATGAACTTGCCCAAAGCTGGATTGGAAAATGTATCTCAGAGAGACAGCTCATAAGGACTTCTGAGAGAGTTATCAGGATGGCCAATGCAGGCATAATGAAGCCAAAACACAAAAAGAACCAGACTGAGTTGAGTTGAATATCAGGACACCAAAACTTTGACTTGATTAAGACCTTTAACATTAGATATGACCTTTTATCAGGAAAGATTTATGTACGAAAATCTGTGTGAGAATAAAACAAAGATTTGAGAGATTAATCACAGACTTTATGCATCAGACGAAAGATTCTAGTGGAATCTGACTCTAGACCAGCAGGGTTAGCATGGCTCCAGAGGCTGGGGTCTTTACCACCACACCATCTCTTGGCACTAGTCAAGTCGTTTTTTTTTTATTCGGTTGACATCGACCATGCATCTGCTCTCTGGTTCCCACAATCCTTTTCCCTTGTTGCTATGGCCAGAGCATGTTTGTGTTTTCGAGGGTGTGGACTCAGCGGTTACTGAGTTGGTGGCTGATTGTATTAGCTAGCAGAGCTGGTTTGGAACTTGGAGACTTGGAAAAACATGACTCATGAACTGTTGTTTCTTCTCTTTTGCTTTTCTCTCACTTTTTGATCCACCCACTGCAACCCCCCACACAGACAAAATGATGTGATACTTGCTTACAGCCACTACAGAAAGAAACATCATTATGCAAAATGATCATGGATCAAATTCACTGATGATGTTAATGTGCCACATTCAGGCCATTTTACCCAATTTGTCATTTAAACAAGTTCAGTATAAAGTTCTTATGTGCACATATATGCAAAAAAACTTGCTATTCCGAGTAGGTAGAGTAGAGGAAACCATTCCGACAAAGCAGAGAGAAGAAGTCCTATTCACAGCTGGTAACCGGCCAAATTACATTTAGTCTAAAAAAAACCCATAGCTTATGGAATAAAATATCTCATATATCTCCCTGTAGGGAGCTAAAATGTCCTTATAGAAGCAAAATAGACTCGCTGTGCAGATGGGGCTGGAAGTCCAGAAAGAAAGATTATTTAAATTTACACCATTAAAATCCATTAATAAAATCCAAAGTATAAATACCATATACTGAATACTGCCTTTGAAATGGTACTCACTAAAAAGTCATGTGGTATGATGGTGTATAGTATGAATATAGTTTCTTTTCTATTAAATATACTCATTCTGAGAAATTACATGGAATTGAAGTATTACAGAAACTCGGTATTGTTCTAACAGTAAGTTGTCCTATGATAGGGGTTTAAACTACAGCAGTGCATCATGTTTTATCATCCTCTTGTATGTTTTGCATGTTAAAGCTCAATTTACAAAATGACCAGCAACTACATGCAGTATAATTTATGCAGTGGAGTAAAAGACATAGTATTTTCCTCTGAAATGCAATGGAGTTCAAGTATAAAGCCTTACCAAATGTAAATTTAAAAAAAAAATTCATTTTACTTGAGGTATTTGGTTAGTTATGGTTTACTGAAAGAATAATTTAACAACCTGTTCTTGATAAAATCTCTATGACTTCAACGCTTGATTAAGATTAAGATCGGTCTGCCAGAAGATGAACTCATGTCACCATAGCTGAATGTCTCAAGTGACTCTTGAGACTGTGTTTCTTTGTTGTTTTTTTTGCATTTTACAATGTGTAAGTGTGCGTGTGTGTGTGTTCTTGCACATGAAGTGAATCACTACGCCCTGACTGAACACACTAGTATAGTAACTGTGGGAAAACTGGGGCAGGAGAGCAGCACGCACACACTCTTAAAACTGGGACAGAAAGTACTGTATGTCTCTCTCTTCTGTCTTTCTTTAGTTATGCAGGTCGTGTGGTTGGCAGCACTTTAAAAGCCCAGAGGGGGAACCCAGAGATGACTGTCCGTAATACAGATCCTGTCCTAAAGGGGGCGAAACAGAGGCTGGAGCAGCTAACACAGGTAAACAGACGTGCTCACTTCAAATAAGAAATAGTGGGTGAGGTCAATGTTGGCGCACACCATTCTCACAATTTCTGTTTGTTAACAAACCTTTTAATTATTTCACTTGCTTTCAGAGAGAGAGGCCATTTCAAAGTTCTATTATTTATTATTGTAATATTTAGTTTTTTCCAAAGCTAACAGCAAAGGCCTACAGATAACAATACTGGTTGGCCGGTTCATTCCCTTTTATGTATGTAATATCCTGTATATGAAAGTCTTCCATTATTTTTGGGGACCTTCTGAATTTCCTCTAGCACCACCATCAAGCCAGATTTTCCTCTTATAGACAGGAAATCTAATGGGCATATTGTGATGGAATTTACTGGATTCTTTCTTTCTTGTAGCATCATCATCAAGCGAAAATTACAACATTGCATCAATATAAACACTGTATATATATATCCCATAGTCTTATAAGCAGTCCAGCATGGACATGTCTAACAAGGACATCCACATATAGCATCAGATGATCCTCCTCCCTGGGCTCACACAGTAAAGTCAGTGTTTGTTAAAAGAATCAACTCCCTCTAACATCTATAAACAGCAGTAATTAGCTGTAGCTGTATTTTATCATCATAGATAAATCATTTTTTACTTTGTAGATATTTGGAGTGCGTAACTTTGCACTGTTTTATTGCATTATGCTTATAAACCAAAAAATCGTCATGTTCACTTATACACAACTGATTCACTGTTACTAGGGTGGCCTAAGGATTTCTTCTTTGATCATACTTTTGCTTTTTATGCTGAAATGGTTTAGGCTGTGACGTATCTTTTAATTGGGCTCAGGTATTAATTTATCCAACTATGCAGACTATGCAGTAGCGTAGAGTGTTGACGTAGATTTATAGAAAGGCAGAGTAAGCGACATGATCTGTGGGTGATTTCATAACTCCTCCATAGAGCATTAATATCTTATGTATTCACCTTGGCCATGACACCATGATGTATAAAGGTGGTCAGCATTCTGCAGGAATGTTGCTACCTGCCCGTAATGGATGGAATTATTCATATTCATACTTAAGTAATGATGCTGTTGTTAGTTTGATCTTTGGCTATTATTACTATGGTGAAATATTAGGTTCAACCTCTTGGTGTGAAGTGTAATGAAGGTGTGATACACAGTTGCTAGAGCTAGCTGCAGGGCCCTGGATTGTGTATATATATGTGTGTGTGTGGTTGTGTGTCGTGTGTGTGTGTGTGTGTGCACGACCTCATCTGGCTCTCAATCATCTGTTATCACCTCGTGTGTGAAGCACTGCTTAATCCAATAAACTTAAATGTCAGCACTCTAAAGAGATGTAGATAATAACATGCAATAATAAATTAATTAATTCAACAATTAAACTGGATTTATACAGCACTTTCAACACTCTGGACAGCATGGTAATATGTTGATATGATCTGCATGGATGATTCATAAAACCATATAAATATGATCCCATAAATGATACGTCAAGGTTATTTATAATGATGATTCACTGTTTGTGCCCAAGACCATGTGGCTGTGTTTGAGACACTTTAGAAACTGTCAAACGAGCTGATAAGCAGACAGGAAGCCAGAGAAGTAAACTCGGAGAAAGACCAAACAAACAAGCAAGGAAGACGACATAGAAACATCGAGTTTGTCAGCTATTAAAGAATAAGGCTGGCAATATTTAATATATTTTTGTTATCGTAAACCAGTCCCATGAAAACACCAAAAACATCAGTCCAGCTCTCGTTACATTTCCAGCCTGTCTGTGACACTTAATGTGTCATGAATATTTACTGTAAATATTTAGTGCGGAATCATAAGGTCAAGACTAGAAATTGCAGTTTGTTAAGGTAGTTATAGAATATTTATGGAGAATCATGGGATGGCACATGCTAAGGTTTATTTTTCCCTTTTTTGCTGTTGAAGCTTTTTCTGTGGTCCGTCTGAATTTGGTGGTGAGCCCATTAATCATGTTGCGTTTACATAGAAGAAATGCCAAGTCAGCAGCCCCCTCTGCCATATACGCAAACACACACCACACACGCACCATGTAATCATGTTTGAAATCTACTTTCTCAGGCCTATTAATAATATGTAACCCTTACATGTCCTGTCTATGATTTAAAGAACACTGATTCTTCTAACATGAACACATGCACACCAACACACACTCAAACACTGTGTTAGATCAATGGTTTAGACTTGTAATACGTGTCCGATAGATGGATGGGGGTAAATGCTAACAGGCCACAACATGAACCAAAGGCAAAAGTCAGATATAACGCAGCTCATCTGCATTGCAAACTATTTTCACTTCAAAGGGTGTGCAGTCTTTCCATCTTTTTGATATATTGAGAGAAGGCAAGTCTGTGCACACAAACAAACCCTGTGTGTAGGTACACACTGTGCTGTTCTTGTCCTTTGAACGAGTCTAGAGTCACCTTTGGAAATCCATGGCCTGGGTTGTGCTTCTTTCATGCTAGCTGCCTGAGTGCTTACTCTGTTGGGGAAACCATTTATCTGAAGCCCACATTAATGCACTCCATGTATGAATAATTATTCATGCCTGTCATGCGTGCCATTTACACACTTGCACAGCCAGGATGAGAGGAGGAACAAAATATGAAGCAGGACAAAGAAACATCCTTGGAATTTTAATTATTCCATCAGCCATGTTTTGGAGGTTTGTCTTTCTTTCAGTCTCTTCTTATCTTTCACTGTCCCAATTTTGTATTATGCGTTAATTAGACCTTCGCAGCAGTGGATTGTGTTTCATACGAGCTTTGCTCTGTAATGGGATTCTGTAAGTGTGGCCACTTGCTTCTCCTCGCAATTAAATTTTTTATGTACATGTTCAGCCAATCAGGATGAGCCTAATCAGCCTTGTGAGGGCTGCCCCTGTATAGGAAAAGGGCAATGGTCCCACCGCTCCTTCTACATTCATCCACTTTTTTTTTCTTAAGTGACAGCAGATGGCAACACTGCCAAGGATGGCTTTATTAGAAGAGAGTTTCAAATTCTGCTCTTCCTACTTTGTCTTAGTCTCAACCAGAATCCCCGGGAATAACATTTATACTGCTGAGTGGAAACCGACCTGCAGTTTAACTTTGCTTTGGTTAAAGGAATTGTTGACATTTTGGGAAAAATGCTTATTTGCTTTCTTGTAAAGGGTTAGATGAGATGTTAGATACAATCCTATATCTGTCTTGCGATGGCTGGTAGTCAATTAGCTTAGCTTAGCACAAGACTAAAAACAGGGTGTAACAGCTAGTGTGGGTCTGTGCTAAGGTAACAAAATACACTTACCAGCACTTCACAAATTTACACATGTCAGGGAATATGGTTTTACAAGGAGGGTAATGTCAAAGTCTGGCTGCCTGGCAACCTCAGGGCGATGGCAAGACTCCAGGAAGTCACTTAAGACTGTAGCTACTATGCATGGGGAAAAAAAATTACAGAGCAAACAGAATTTAAGGGCATTCAGTTTTACGTGATTTACAATTTTGCAGAACTGCTCAATATCAACCTTTTCCCTGGGGACAGGGTTGCTTGGTGAGCAGTATCAGGCAGTCCCTATGGTGCTTTATAGAGACTTCATCCTGATTAGCTCCATATTACTTTGTGCAATAGCTACACCCGTGTAGTGCAGTATAACTAGTTGTGCAATATGTTTCTGTTTATCTTTGACATTTCGCTAACAGAAAACTACATAATGCTTAGTGTTTGCTGTTCATTCATTATCTTGTTTACTTTTAGAGAATATCTTAACCAAGCAATGGTACCTTACCAACTGTTCATTGTTGGATAGCTGAAATGATAAGTAATATTATAGTTACCATTCCACCACTCATTATTTTGAATTAACATAGTCCCATCTCTTTCGTATTTTAGTAATATGCAAACAAAGGCAAAACAAGACCAAAAATTCTAACCTTTCATTTATGAGATAGAACAGACTGCTGTGGAGCTGCCACCCTTAAAAATATATTTCTAGGCCTATTGGTTTTGCTGGAGAGTTTCAGAGCCACACAACCCAAATTCAGTTTAAATTCTAGCTTCCCACATGACTAAGAAAACACAGTCCTGGTGGAAACATTGCTGTAATGTTTTTTTGTCCTCCCTCAACCCTCATTTGCAGTCTGATGACATGATGGTGAATCACACACACACACACAGAGTCAAGTCTGTCTCCATGTCCCTTCGGACATGCTGTCATATATATAATATATAACCTTGGTTCCCCTTGATTCCACGGCTGCCCCACACCTACTGTACAGTGGATGCCAGATGTCCCTCCTTATGTATTTAACCTGCTTTCATCGATCAGGAAAACTCATCCTCAAACACAGGTATACAATAAAACCAATAGCTATTTTAAAACGGTTGAAAATACAAATTATAAATATACCTTTTTTCCAAAAACATGAATCAATTGTGTAGATTTCAAATATCATGAGCATATAATAAAATCAGGTTACAGCCCTGTTTGTTAGGCACACATATGTTTGTCTGTTTACATGACATACATGTATAGTGAACTACAATTATGTATAGGTCTACTGCTGCACGTCTTCAGGGTCACACTGTGAAGAAAAATGTATACTATTTGCATACTTAGTCAGTATGTGTGTATCAGCACCACAATATATAGTAACAGCTTACTATATCTTCTTGTGTTAAATGGATTATATTTGCAAGGCTGAGTTAAGCCATCTTTAAATACTGGAAAGTAGAATGGATTTTGGCTGTCTAGCAACAGGCAACTTAGGCAGGGAAGCAATTTTATAACTACACTTACCCTGCATGACAATGAAGTTCTAAAAAATGTTTGTAATTATAAAATCCAAAACAGTTGACTCTCAGTTTGGCCTTTATAGTATTTAATTTGCCGGACGGATTTCACCAGTGTAAGGTAATATAAATCATTACGATAGATGTTACAATCTTGGTGGCATCAGCTTTGCTGAATATATAGGAATGTTATCTTAGGGGAAAATAAAATAGAATAAAATGTCACCACAATATATCTTTTTCCTTTATAAAACGGGTGGCCGGTTGCCTTATCTCTGTTTTCAGCTGGAATTCATATATTACCCACCTTGACTCTCTACAATACACATTCATCATACTGTGAACCAATTATATGTCCCTGTCGCTGTGTATGTGTGAAAACCTAATAACTCCAATTTTGGAGTTTTCTACTTTCTTACTTGGTCCTTACTTGGACAGAAAGTTTGTGTTGTGCCTTATGATTTAATCAAATTCTTCATCCATTGATTGGAAAAGTCAAAACCCAATATTTGACTAAAGAGTGGATGTTTTTTTAATTCCTCATTAGTTGATCTTTAGGAGACATGAGGTTTACACCCGGCGTCACAATTATGTAACACACTGTGACTTCACTGAGTGGTAGAGTTTATGGATTCACGCAGAGACAGCATGACCTCAATTACCCTTTAGCCTGCTCTCTGACCTGTGTGTGTGTATTTTCTTTTTCTTGTTTTTGTACATGTTCCTGTGCTTGTTCAAATATGTTTTTGTGGGCCATTTGGTGCCTTTAGAGGGAAAAACATCCCTTTTTTGTTTTATCTTTAGCATTTATGTGATCGCTCTGGTGATCATTGAAGTATTATCAGAAAATGCAATATATTGCTGACCTTTGACCTACTATAGGCGCTTTGTAATGTATGTGATTTGCGATTTGGAACGTATTCTCCTTTGCACTCCCTGTAAATTCTCAGGTCGACCAAATACCTAAAAAAAAAGGTCTATAGCCACACTAGCAGCTTTGTGAGGCTGCTCTTAGGCATTGTGGTGCTTTGAGCTAAAATGCTAACATCAGCATGCAACATGCTCACAGTCTCGTGTTGATGTAATATTTACCATGTCCACCATCTCAGTTAAGCCTTTTAGCATGGTAATATTTGCTAATCAGCACTAAACACAAGTCTGAGTCTGATGGGAATGTCATTAGTTTTGCAAGCATTTAGTAATAAACCAACGTATTAGCCAAATTGCAATTTTGACCGGATGATGGTGCTAGATGAGAAGGATTATCAAAGTGATTACAGTTTATTCTGGTGGGGGGCTTGAATGTGTGTGGAAAATTTCATGGCAATCCTTCCAATAGTTGTTGAGAGATTTTAGTGAAAACCACATGCCATGGGGGCACGAGAGGAAAAGGCAGGGAATCACCATAGTCTGTGAGTTTGTTCATCTGGGGACCATGAATGTCTGCACAAACTTTCATCACCATCCATCCTATAGTTCCTGAGATATTTCAGACAAACTGACCACCATTACCATCCGTAGAGCAATGCTGCTAGTTAAAATAATGTAAATGTGTTTTATTTGTTGTGTGTGTAATGTGTTTGGACATTTGTACATGTGCGTGTTTTATTTAGGAGCTGTTAGTGGAGCTCGGCTGGGCGAGCAAAACCCGAGGAAAGGTAGAGGAAGAGGAGGGAGGGAGCGCACAGACAGGGAGAGGCAGCGGAGACGACTGTGACGATGAAGACGGCTGTGAAGCATCTGGTGAGGAGAAAGGTGAGTCATAGACAAACACACGCAGACAAGCATGTGTGCAAAAAATAGAGGAACAAACATACACCCACACATGTACACACATGAACTGATGCACATTTTTGTTTTGTGGTTGTACACATATAGGGCTTCTGATTCATGCTTAACATTCTAGATAGATAGATAGATAAATAGATAGATAGATAGAGATATAGATATAGATATAGATATAGATATATATGTGTATGTGTGTGTGTGTATACACAAAACCTATTTTAAATAAAAACCTGACACACACACATACAGTTCATTGGCATGGTGGAGGTTTTAAAATGCTGCAGCCTCCACATATCTTGTGCCAGCAGGGAAATGCCCAGAGGGAGGGATAGTACTGAGAGATGGATTCAACTGTCCTCCCTCTCCCTTTCTCTCTCTCCTTCTCTTTCTCTCTGGCTTCCTCCATCTCTCCTTCTGCTGGTCTCAGCAGTTTATTTCCTCCTCGGCCAGGATAAAGGATGCACTAACAACCAGGTCACCCCAAAAACAGAAATGGAAAAATAAACTGTAATTATTCATCTATCTCTTGACTTATTCATCATGCTTATGCTTATAAATAATACATGGGTGCCACATGGAGATCTGGGGACCCCTAGGAGGCTTGATGGAATCCCACCGAGTGAATGTAGTTAAAATGAGCTATTAATTAAATTGGTGGGCAGTTACAATGGCAATTATGGTGGTGGTGGTGGAGAAAAAAAAATCTATGTATTGTAGATGTTTGTAAAAGTATTTCTGTATGAATGTAAAGACTCTAAAGCAACAATCAAAGTGAAAAAGTTAAACACTCAAAAACAAATTAGCTTCACATGACAAATACAGAGGAAATGACATCATAGTCCACAATGGTCATCCCCTCTCTCTGCCCCCTTTCCTGTCACTCTTCAGCTGTCACTATCAATAAAAGCCCTCTACTGCAACAGTGTGTTTACTCCTTAGTAAGTTTCTCCCAAAATAGGTTTCATTTAGTTTTATCAGCTTCAGCAGCTTGTTTCCAAGATTATTTTAGGTACTGTAGCGGCCTTCTTTCAAAATATTCTGTTCCCACATCATAAGACCAAACAGGTTGAGTGTTTTTTCACACCAATGCCATCTCCAGCCAAGCGCCTGAAGGACAAACAGTCCTCAAAGGCTGCTGCAGCTGACATACTGTTCATGTCTATCTTTAGCTGGAAAAACGCATATGTTGATTAACTGGTCAACAACGAGAAGACCCCGGCCACCTTTATGGTGACGGAATTTTCCATGACACCCAAAACCTCCAACCTTTGTTGCAAATGTTCTTGCTTTATGGGATTGATTATTATAATTTACTAAACCAAGGCTTGTTCTTCTGCATCATCACCATGTTACCCATGACCCACGAGGTTACATGTGATATTACTGGGTGGTGGGATCTCTGCCCCTGAGGGCAGGACGTAATAGGGTCAAAGGCCATTGTCACATTAATTATCCCTGCGCTGTTCTCGTCATTACTGGAGTCATGAGTGTGTATCCATACAGTGACGTAGGACACTGTATGGCTGTTAGTCCTTTGTGATACTGAACTGTAGCTCAGTGGTTCCCAACCCCCAGCCTGCAGACTGCTACCAAGCCAAGACGAAAAATATGATTGGACAAAATAAAGCTAGAATTTGTTAGGCTATTGGTGTTATTGTTGAATTAACTTGAACTTTATTTTTTCCTTGTTGAACCTACAAATAGATACTGTTTTAAAATCAAAGTAGGTCATCAGTATGCAGAGTAATCAGTCCTCCATTAGCAACTCAGTCTGCATGTGGCTGATACCAGACTCGAGCCTGATGGGTCCTGACAAAGTCTTCAGGTTTTATGTGTTTTGTTGTGTGAAGCCTTTGGTTTGATTTTCGTTATTTTCAAATGTGATTTAATAATAATGAAAGTCTTTGATTTAGCCAGTCCATTCACTAATGTGTTTGATTATCTTTTTATCTCCTGTACTCAGATCTCTCTTGCAAACAAGATCTTGATTTCAATGAGTTGACCTGATTAAATAAAAGAGAGAATTTGAGAGAGCTTGAGAGGTGCAGGCAAGATAGATAGAAGATAAAAGGCCACAAAACACATGTGTTATAATATCCTAAAGGGTCCTATATGTGCTTAACCATGATTCCAGTCGCTGCCTAGCCCAACCTTGTCAAACGGTCCACAAAAACCAAGTGATTATAAAACTGATCTGTGGTTTGAAAAAGGTTGGAAACCTCTGCTGTAGGTATGTACTGGTAAAGTTTGCCATTGAAGTTAAGGGATTTCATGTAGCAGTGGTCCGACTGAAACAAACTCTTAATCTTACAATAAGTATCCAAGCGTCATCTCTATATCAAAGTTATGACTAAGTATCCAAAATAATTGAGTCAAATGAGGGGGTTTTATATGTGTGTGTGTGTGTGTGTGTGTGCGTGTGTTTTAAGAGAACAAAACTGTATTTAAGATCTCACACTGTAAACCTTGAGTTAACTTCATTTAGAAAACTCTAAACCACAATGTTTCAATGCAAATGACAGAAGGTAATAGTCAGGATTACAACATGTAAACACTGTTTGAAGACTGTGTTCATGACAAAATTAAATATTTATGCCCCCTTAAATGTTTGTTTTCTCATACTGCATCACACCGTTATTTAACAGCTCTAAAAGTAAGGTATGTGTTTGTACGTTTGTCATACCCTTTAGACTAACCTTGATGTGTCAGATCTGTGGAAACTTGTGTCTCCCGCTGGGCCTGAAACTGGTACATTGGCTATTTGGAGAGAAAATTGCTGGTTATGATTTACCGAGCTGGTGGCAGCATGTGGGGATCGTGTATCTCAAGCCACAATGAATTCCTGGAGAAAGAATCACAATAAGTGACAAAAGGGGATTTTCTCTATGCATATAAACAAGCCTGACGCGCACTGAAGCTGAAAGAGTAATGCAGAGTCACCCAGTCCACACAAATCACACAGGGTCATTATTTTTAGAAATATTTACACTTTTTATTCCTGTACTATACATTAAATCAGTAGTTCTGAGTTAATGTATGAATAAAACACCATCAAATGATTAAATGCAGGCCGATCTGATGTTTTTCTGAGTAGATTTACTACTAAATCTGCCTGTTCACGCTCTTTTACTCTCTCTCTCTCTTTAAAATTCAGCCTACAAACTACTTCTCTAAATCTGAATCACTGAAATGTGGAGGTTATTATTTCAGAAAAGGAAGAGCATTGAAACAAATCTTGCTTGCGTGAGAAATGAGAATGTTTGCAAGTGTGTCGATGTGTGTGCACAAATGAATGTTTATGGCCTCTTGTTTATTCTTGCGTGCTCGACATGTGCTTTTTGTGTAAGATGTAAGCGCGTTTGTGTGTATGCAGGCGGTACATCTGTTGCTGCAGTGTCTTTGCGTGTAATCCGGTATGTTTTATGGATGGCTCAGTTCTATGTCTGATTGGCTGAAACGGATCCAGTAGCGCGCTGCTTCTTGACTTATAATGTCTTTCTCAATATCAACCTGTTGTTTTCTTTAACACACACACATGATTGAGCTTAGGTTCTCTCCCTCTCTTTCCTTGGACTGCAGATATGAACAGTTATGAATAAAATGAAGAAAATATTCTTCCTGTCTTGTAATTAATTCTCATGACATTTGGGCTTTGTTAAATACTGAGGAGGGACAAGAGCAGTGGAGGATGAGAGATGAAGGTGGTGTGATATAAACCAGGAGCTGAAATCAAACCTCAAAACTTCAACACCTCAGTGCCAAGCATGTGTTTTATTTATGTGGGCCACTTAACAGTGAGAAGCTATTTTAGTCATGCTGAGACAGTACGCAGGCTATTATTATTTGATTTAAGTCAATTTAAAAGTTGATCTTAGCCAGGGAGGAAGAATCACTTAGCAAACATTGTTCACAGATCAGAAGCAAACGAAAAAGGCAGGCGCCTCAACATATGAGCAGTTAAAAGCCGAGAGCTTAACTTAGCGCTGTTTGGCTATTTTAGAAAGGTTTTTTTTATGTAAGTCGACAGTGAAGTCCAGCCAGAAACGCTGATGTAGTTTTTTTTTCTCTTACTTTGATTCGCTGTTTGACGATTAGAATATGTTATTCACTACACTGTATATGAATATGAGACATTTACACATGCCTATAGATACACAGCTGTCTGCTGAAGCTGCTATGGAATTTTGCATTACTGTCAGCAATCAAATACATCTTTCATACTTAACTTTATTGGCTATTTGTTGTTATTAATAACAATAAAAGGAAGAAGAATAGTAAAAAGAGAAGAAAAGAGAAACCACACAAATGCATGTTATAGATGCCGCTGAACATTTGCAGGGGAGGTTTTTTCCTCTCTTGTTACTCTTCTTCTTTCTTCGTTTAGTCATCTCTCATCCTCCCCACCCCTTGAATTCACTGAGATTAAACTCATTGATTTTTTTTCTCTTCAACCCAGTACAATCCCTTTCTCAACTGCCCCTTCTACGATCTCTCTGTCTCCCCAGACATATCCAGGTCCTATAATGTCAATAATGTAAATGTAATCACAGTTTCTCTTCTCTTCTCTTCTCTTCTCTTCTTTTATCTTCTCTTCTCTTCTCTTCTCTTCTCGTCTCTTCTCTTCTCTTCTCTTCTGAGTAACAAATGAAATGCTGTGTCACCATAATTGCTATGCTTTAAACTGTGATGTGGTGGTGGATGCAGAGATGAGGGTGCTTTACCTCCAGGTATCCATGAGTCACATTACAACCACTAATGTCAGTTTAGTCTGGAAAGCACCGATCCTGTTTCCTTAAAAGACCTAACGTTCATAGTTTGAAGGTGCTTGCAAAATCCCTATTATGGCTAAATGTCTTACAGATTCCTGTTGTCCGTTGTGCAAATGCAAACACGGATAAACAAATTGTAGGCAGGTTTGTCTTACAAACAATACATTCAGCAGCTCTTTGTATCTTAGTACAAGATGTGTGTGTGTGTGTGTAAGAGAATGCGTGAATGTGTACTCGCGAGGGACACTCAATCCCTGTAACCATGGTTACCAGGTGGTCCGTGGTCTTCCCACGGGTCCTTATTTGATGACAATGAAGAAAGAGAAAGAGAGAGAGGGAGGGAGAGAGACACAGAGGAAGAGATAGAGAAAGAGAGGAGGTGTGGCAGATTTTGTCTCTTTTGGCCAAGTACATAATGTATTTCTGCATTGTGCTTTCTGTAATCTTATTACCTCCTTTGTGTAATACCTTGGAATCTCATTAACCATAATTTGCAGTTAAAACAGTCAGTATTGGATTCTCATCGTAATGCTGTACTAAATAATGAACAAACAACAGGATGTTGTACATTCCCATGTTTCTTCCCTCCATCATCTCTGCCTTGCTCCTCCGGCCTCTCCCCCACTTCCCTGGGGCCAGATTCGCAAAGCCTTTAGAAGCTATTTCATCTTAAAGGGAAAGGCCAGTCTTTTCCAACGCTTGAACATGTTACCCCTTTGCCTCAGGACAGTTTGATCTGCATTCATAAGCATCTGTCTAAAGGGAGCCAGAAAGAACAATAAAAAAGTCTGGCGAGCCTCCTAATCTGCAGCCGTGACTATAAAAGTTCCCAGAGCGAGCCTTTGGATGGGATTGATCAGTGCTATAAAATGAAACTGCTCTCTTTGTACATGCATGCACTGGAGAGCATTAGGGTGTAAAACATGCCATGAATGCAGTCAGTATTCTACTGATACAGCAGCTTTCCTTTGGTAAATCCAGACTGAAGCATTTGCTTATCATGCTTTGTTTTCACATGTTTCAATAGTCTGTTGTAACAGAAACACTGTCTGCTAAGATTTATACTTACATCCAACTAATGAGGGATATGCATTAGTAAATGTGGGAAATGTAATGCTACCTTGATTTATAGAATAATATATCAGCAACATTTTCACCATCAAAACAGTGTATTTTTGTGTATCTCCTTCCATGAACAAAAGCATGGTGGTCATGGTCTTACTTAAACAGTGAAAAGGTCAATGCTGATCTGAAGACAAGGCAGTTTGACTTTTTCAGTATCTAACCAAAACCAGTCTAACCCTTACCTGAAAGAATAAGTGTGGATATTTTCTTATTGTCAACGTCCTGCTAACAAGTATTGTCTGTGTAGACAAAGCCTGATACATCTTATTCCTCTGTGCCACAGACCTCCATTGTTCTCCAAAAACTTAATTAAAAACATCAATGAGCCAAACTGATCCTTTTATTTAGATGAAATAGGCACTGTAGTTAATTTGAATCCGTCCTTTGTAAATGCTACAGCTGAAAATAGTCTCCAACAAACACACTATTTACTCCTATTTGAGTAACATTTGCTGAAAGCTAGTTCCTGCTTTAGGAATTAGGAGTCCCCAAACATATAAAATTTTTTGAATTTTTAAAAACTTTTTCCCACAATTCTTTATTGCAAAAAAACATAACAAAATGCATCACAGTTCTTTAGAAAAGCTGCCATGAAATCAGGCATTGTAGACTCCAACAATCCCCAAAAAGAGCCTTCAAAATCCAGGATGGATTGATCAAAGGGGCTAGTGAAGGTCATAAAGGCAGCAATTATGTTTTCATTAAAATGCTTTTAGTAAAACAAATTAATTGCATATAAATTATATTTGTACTATCATTGAGATTTTGAGATTTCTGTGTTAGTTATAATCTAGCTTTCTCTTTTAATTGCTCCTTTTTTGTCTGTACTCAATTCTTTTTTTTTTTTGTTTATGTTGCCTATGTCTCACAGCTTGGGGTATATTGACTGGAACTTGAACACACAGATACACATACACACACATACACAGAAATCAAGGGGGGAGGAGAGATAGGAGGGGACGATAGGGGGTAACAGTTGGTGCAGAGAGAAAGGAAAGTCATAAGTGAGTTCACATGCTGTGTGTGTGTGTGTGTGTGTGTGTGTGTTCAGCATGTGGTAATGGTTAATAAGCAGTAGAGTTAAAATGATAGATCCTCAGGGTAGAAGCTACGGCTCATTAAAGAATTACACATTCACTTTGCTCTCACTATCGCTCTCATTCAAAGCTGCTTTAAGTCTTTTTTGTTCAACACACTGAGAGAGATAAAAGAATTCAATGTAACATGAAATGCTGCACATTGTAGAATACGTTGGTGCACAGTTGACTCCCTACACTCAAACTATCAACATACCCGTAACCTCTGTCAAGCATTTCCTATCTGTCTTGTCAAGTCCTGTTCTCTCCCTGCCTGCCTATCAACCTGTCTGCTTGCCTATTTTCTGCTCGCCCGTCTTTCTCCCTGACTCCCCGCTCTTCTCCACACCTGAGTGAGTTTGTTCATGCAGATCTGATTAGACATCATCTGTTTATTAATCCCTCTCTCTGCAGTGTTGCTGCCCATACTTGACCTTTTCGAAAGAAGCCTGTTGCCCTTGCTTTGTCCAACATGCTCTTCCTCCAGCTTCATTCCTCGCGTATTCAAATGAGCATTGACATGCCGCACACATAGCAGACAACGCCACCATTGGCCTGTGTTGATGTGCAACCTTCAACTAATCACCCTACCGTGTCCATCCTTTCATCCACCTCCAATCTCGCTCAGTCCCTTGCTGCAGTTACTCTCATTTATTTCCCTACTTGTTTCCTCCAAAGGTTTTATGATTCCACTGGAGGCTGTGTGTAACCTCAGTGAGTGTGACCTTGGGAAGATGCTTCACTGCAAGTCCAACCGTTAACTGTTATTATAGTCATTTGAAAACAAGCACTAGCCATTAATCTGGATATTACATTTTAGACTATGTTACCGCATATTTCATTTGGGACCAGTGGAGCAGGTGATGGAGATGTAGACTAGATCATCTGAGGAGGCTATTATCCACAGTAATTAAATAAATACATTTGTTTATTTATAAATGCAAGTTTCTGGGAAATTAGCCAGTTGATTAACTTGATTATGAAGTGATAACAGACATCACAATTAGATCTTTTACTCACAATACTTAAGTAAGCCGTATGTTAAGTTATGGTAAGCAGCATGCAAAGTGAACAGACCTTTCAGTGTTCTTCATAAAATTCTTCTGAAGGTCTAATTACATCTTAAAAGTGGATACATCAATTAGGTTAATCAAAACTGCACTTTCATATTCCAGGTGAGCAGCCATGTATCGATTGATCTTTCATTACAAATAATGCATCACTAGCCGCCAGCTTTTTTATCAACCCAAAGTAAGAAATGATGGATGAATGCGTTAGCCGGTTGAAATGTTTTGTTGTTGCTGTTTTAGCTATGCCAGCAGCATGGTTCTAGGGACGGCGAGGTCAGTCGGTTCGCCGCTTTGAAATATCTCAACAACTGTCAGATGGATTGCCGTGAAATTTAGTATCGACATTAATGGTCCCATGAGGATGACTAATGATTTTGGCGATCTCCTGACTTTTCCTCTTGGGTCACCATGAGGTTCATATTCGTGGTTTTAGGTGATAAATCTCAACAACTTTTGGATGGATTACCACTAAATCTGGTAGAAACATTCATGGCCCCACCAGAATGGATTCCACTCCTTTTGCTGATCTCTTTGTTTTATGACTCAATACCTGCAGTCTCATCAGCTTTACTTTGTGTTATATTGATAGTTAGCATCTAGCATGCTAACACGCTAAACTAAGATGTTGAACATGTTAAACATTAAACCGGCTTAGTATCAGTATGTTAGCATGGTGATGTTAGCAGTTTGCTCAAAGCACCACTGTGCCTACAGCCACGCACAACATGCTAGCATTGCAGTAGACTTTTAGTCTTGTTTAAATGAAATTCCCTCTTTGTGCTAGCATTACGAAGAAGTAATTAGTTAGAAGAAGTGATAGACATTGGTAGTGGTGAATCATACATTGGTTTTGATGCAAGAATCAGGATAAAAGAAACACAAAGCTTCCTTGGACAACCAGTTGCCAGCTAAAACCACAGTGCTTGCGTGTGCATGTCATACCACAACATTATTTTGTAAATATCAAAAATATTTTGCTAATGGGCAAACCATAATCATTCAGTTCTCTGAGTTTCTTCTAGTATTTATAATTCTCTGCTTTTAGTAGTAACATTTCACATGAACCCTGTCAAAGTAAAACCTAACAAAACCCCTTTAAAATAAGAGCATTTCTGTCACTTAGTATAGTACAGCATAAGCTTATGAAAATGCTTGAAAATATCACAGCAAATTACCCAACAGGGACACATGGAGGAATTTAGTGTCTATAGATTGTCTGCTCAATGAGCAAGTTGACCAGAAGGCCAATTTCAGAATACTCTTTATTTAAGTCCATAAATAACAAGACGGCAGCAGTGAAGAAAGAACAGTACAGCATGTTGGCAGGATATCAGAATCATATTAACTGAATTGGCCAAGTTTAATGTAAACTGTATGGCGTGTGCAGAAAGTAGCTGTTTATTTTGTCCTTTTGGCAAACCCACTATGCGTAAGCTCATAGTCCAGTACATGCATGAAGCTGTGATGATGTTGGTATGTAAATGCGTACTCACCAGCTTCGCGACCATACTCCGCATAGCTGAGGGAGCCCAGTTGAGGATCGAGAGGTACCTCAGTTAAAGCACACTCGCTCCTCCATTGTGACCGATAGTTCTCGATGACCGGTGCAGATTTGGAGCAAGCCGTTGAATCAAGAACAAGGTTCACTTGTCCCACTTTGCAGAATAAAGCATTTTACTTCCTCATGCATTAGAGTGTCGATAACACATTAGGCCATCTAATTGCCTATCGACGCGGGGGTGCATGAGTACACATGATAGGTGGTTTGGCGGGATCCACTTCCAGTTATCTGTATATTTAAACCCCATTTGCGCAATACGCGACACATTGCTCTTACCCTGATAAAAGCTGTATTTAAGCTATCGCTGCGTGTGACAGGATGTGTAGCTTGTATGCTCATTCTGTCGAGACTGTTGAGCCAGTAGGAGACCTAGATATATCCCGTAAAAACTTCTCTTCTGGTATCTTGGGTGCCTTTGACTTTGCGCTACCAATATATATCATTCTGAACTGGAAGGACATTTAGTACTCACTGCCATTTACTGTTCTTTACTCTTTGGTCTTTCTATATCATAAAATGAGTAATTATCTTGTGTTTACTCTGTTCTCAATATAAAAACAGTAATCAGCTTTTAATGACACTCTATTTGCCACGTCACCGTAGCACCTTACAGTCATTACAGTAATGGTACAAAAAAAGTGGTGAGGGTAACTGCTGTTTGAAAGTGATGAACATACATCTGGATCTTTGCTATTGTTAACATCTCTGGTGTTAAGTAACTTTGGGATGCGCTCTCTTATTCAACTCCAATGTTATGATTACTGTCATGTTATTGCTTAAATAGATTCCAATTAATTTAAATTTACCACAGCAAGTAGCCGTTGTTGCAACCCTCTGGGTGTGAACTTTTCATTTTAGTTTCAATGTCAATTTCTCATGATACCCCCTATGGAACTTACTGCTACTATGTAGATAGAGCAAGCACAAATGGGCACCTAGATAGCCCACCAAGGACTCATGAAAACGCAATATTTAAATATTCTTTTGAATTAGTGAGTGTAGTTTTTCTGTTCGTGGGCTTGCATCCCTGGGTGAAACTGCTGCTGAAGGCGTGAATGATCCGAGCGGCGGAGCGCCGCGACGGCGCGCCGGGGTCGGCGTTGTGTTTTTTCCTTCTTTTTTTGTTTCGTCGCTTTTTGTAATTGTTGCTAATAGGTTTTTCATAAATATGAAATTTCGGTACGCGTAGGCTTGGCTGACGGGTATAGGATCACAGCTACCTTTTCCATGCTCTCTGGGTC
>NW_023339674.1:5458362-5469075 GCF_004916995.1 Morone saxatilis
GTGTGTGTGTGTGTGTTTCCTCCCTGGGGAACTGAGGCTGAAGTAATGAAATGCTCATTACTGATTCAGCTGGAAATGGTAGGGATACATTTACACGCCTACACACACACACACACCAGCTATCCAGACGCCTTTCAAGGTCACCTCACATCATTTGTGTGTGTGTGTGTGTGTAAGAGAGAGAGAGAACGAATGTCTGTTGTATTCTTTTTGAGGGTGGGTCTAATTGGGATGTAAATTGACAGTTGTGTACAATACACTACGGGTTTCTGATATCAGACACCATCATTAATGCACTCCATTTTATACACATACGTACAATTTCACCATTGCTGTCAGCTCACTTTTGCTCATCAGATCATACATCTCTGATATCCTTTATTCCACTACCATCCACTCACACTGTATATCTAACATCATATTTGAGCTACCTGAGGTTACCGTCTGAGGCAAGACGAGACAGCACAAATGTTCCTCTTCCTTGTTTATTACATTAAAATGCATTGATTTAGTTCTGGTTTACACACAGACCTGCCTGATCAAAGCATAGCTAACATTTTTCAGTGACACACACTCTGTTTATGGACGCGCACATATTGTCTGCTGTTATTAGGAAGATGCTGTGTTGTCAGTTGGGTTTTGTTTCAGATGGCAGACTGGGGGAAAGCATGAAAGAGAGTTAAACACAGTAATGCTGAGGTCTGGGTATTGGATTCTCTGGAATGGATGCTTTGGGAATGCTTGTTACGGACCATGCAGTCTGAACATTACAGCGGATTAAAGCACAGGTGAAAATTGTGATTTTGGCAGGATGGTCAGTTGCTTTTATAACACAAAAACAGCAAATAAAAAACAATGGAAATGGTATAATTACATGTTTAATCTCAGTTCTGTTAAATACACCAGCATTACATTGGCTAAAATGTGTCTATTTTCAAACTGGGCAAATAAATGTTTACCAAAGACATGATGCTTCTTCTCAACAATAGCTGTTATTTGTATAGCTATACTGACATTTATATTTGACGCAGATGAACATGTATTTATTTAGTCTAATCAAAGTTTTATTTATACTTAAAATAGTGAAGTCCTACTAAATTAAATAAAACAATAACCTTTTTAAAAATAATCATGAGTTTGTCAGCAGGTACACATTTGCTCCTGTACACAGTGAACAGTAAATCAATAAAACAATAACATATTTAACCTTCAGCATAGGATTTTAAAGCTTTCTTGGCTGAGAATAAATAATTACTGTAACGTACATGTGCAAAGAGCATTTTTAGAGAAACAAGCGAGTGAATTCAGTGTAAATATTGTGTTTTAATGTTTTTATTCGTATTCATCTGTGGTATTTTGTCTGGCTTTGGAAACCGTTTATTAGTCCAATCATTTATTTTTTCCACATGACATCATAACACATAATTAGTTACAGTCTGTGAATAATTATGCCAGTTGCCAGAATAATGTCAATAATTTACAATGTTCCTTTTGCAACTAGGCATTTCTTTCTCTCTTAGGCTAAAAACATCCTCATCAAACCCACCAAACTGTGTCTGTGTTGACGTGTGTGTGTGGAGAATTAGGAGCGATGATGGATTGATGATGATTGATGGAGATGAGATGAGAGATCGATTGAGAGAGAGAGATGCATTAGGCCCTGGCAGCCAGTCAGTTTCCTGTGGGTCACCACAGCTTTGATTTATGGTCCTGCTCCACCTGCTTGGGACCCTTACTGTCACCCCAGGGCAAACGCTTTGCTTGAATCCAATTCCATTTTTATCTTATTATTTTGGAAAAGTATCTAAATTACAAGTCACTGGTGAAGAGGACACATTTATTTGCTTGTATAGGAGGGGATGATGTATCACATATTTTCACCAGCTCTCGTTTTTAGCCGGCTACAATACATGGTAACCATTCAGTTTAACTCCTCTGGGGATGCAAACTGTGCATGAATGGAAGCGTAAGCTGTTTATATGCTGGCCGTGGATGAAGAAGGCAAAAACTTTGATCTGCAGTTGTACTGACCCGGGCTCTGCAGTTCACCGATGCATCTCACTGGCGGGATCCTTCAAATCTCACTCCTGCATTCTTATTATCACACACACAAAAACACACAAACATACACTCACTCATTACTCATTGCAGTAAAGGTTAAACTACCACATGAGTATGACCAATGACATTGTTCATCACTCATCTCTGGCAATGTGTGTGTATGTGTGTGTGCATGCACTTATTTCGAGCCAATCCGCCATATGTGACATGTTCTGGATTGTTGCTAAGAGACAAACATGCTGAAGGGCATGTAGGAGGAGACTGCGTGTTGCCACCCGCATCAGAACACACACACACACACACACACACAAAGCTGCAATATCAAACTTGGAGTGACTGATTTAAGACATTCAGTTTAATTATGAACCTTATCTTACTTTGGATTATTGTCGTGCTGGAATTACAGTTTTGATCAATATCATCTATTGAGCAAAAATGCCAAATATTTGCTGCCTCCAGCTTTCAAAATATAAGGATTTACTGCTTTAATCATAAAATTAAAAATGGAAAACAATGTTTTAATTAGTGTATAATTAGTTTACCTTAGAGTGAGCAGTTTATATCTTCCATGAGGTCTGCCATGTTGAACCACCAATATACAAAGTAACTGTAGCTGTCAGATAAATGTAGTGGAGTAAAAAGTACAATATTTCCCTTTAAAGTAGAGTGGTAAAGTAGCAGGTAATACTCAAGTACAAGTAGCTTAAATTTGTACTTAACTACAGTACTTGAGTAAATATAATAGTCTAATATATTCAATCACTGCATTTACTGTTGTCTGCTTTCATTTATAGACCACATACCCAGATCTTCATTCTTCAACATCAGTTTGCTTATATCTTAAAAAAGTAATATGTTATTAATCTTGTGACCAAAAATATGTATCATACCTTCACATATCAAACTGCTAACACTATTTTTCCTTTATTATTCCTCTAAAATCATCATTTCACTGCCTAATTTACCTTCACTGTAACCTTGTTTATGCTCTTCATTGTCAACAATTAATGAAAATGTCCTTTTTGGCCCAGTTAAAGGGACATAACAAATTAACTTACCATTTTTTTCATCTAAACTAGCTCACTGTAGGAGCAAAAGAAGGTCAGTTTTTTTTTAATTAAATTTTTTAAAGAACAGTGATGACACAAGTAACAGCTATTGGGCTGAAATTGAAACATGAATTTGTCACAATATACTTCTTGTGGTGGAAAAGCAATAATAATATGATGCAGTTCCTCAAACAGGTTCACTCCAGATGTGACACAAGGTTTTCAGTTCTGATGAGAACAGATGGGCACAAAACAGACCACACACCCACAGACACACACTTTGCACAGCCATGAGCCCAGGGTCCCATTTTGCTCCGTGCAGCTATTTGTCAAGAGAGCACACAATAAAGGAGACGTTCCTAATTGGAAAACATTCTGCTGTGAGTAAATCATCTGAATCATCAACACAGACAGTCAAAAACAAAAACACACCATGCATCTCTCATACGGATTTTCAAATTTGTTTGCAGGAGAGTGTCTATGTGTGTGTTTTGAATTTCTAACGCTTTGTGTGTGCATGTTTATGTGGGTGTTTTCCTGCTTTCTCCATGTCTGTATTATGAGATTTAATATTTGTGTGAGTGTGTGAACATTACCAACTCGCCTCATTCCAGAGCGACTGAAAGAGGCTCTTTGTCTATTGTACTGCAGGACAATGTGTATTGTAAGAGACAGAATCAGATTTCTGCCCAAGCAGGTGTGTGTGTGTGTGTGTGTGCCAGGACAGAGCATGTTGTGACTGAGTGTTTTTTGTGACAGCACAGGTGAGTATGAGAATGTCTCTGGCTGATATGCTTGTGTGTGTGTGTGTGTGTGTGTGTGTGTGTGTGTGTGTGCATGTTTAGCTGGCAGCACAATCTGTCTCCCTGCTGTCCTAATCCACTCATTTACCTGAGTTTCTCCCATGAGGGGCCTGGAGTAATGCCAACACACTCACACCTACATACATGCATCTGAAAGTGTTAAAGCAGCTGTGAAAGTCCGGCTGTATGCCCATTGAGTGAAGCAACATTTCAAACATCTGTGTTTGAGTGTTTGTGTTTGTGTGTGTGTGTGTGTATAAGGTAACAGTATTCACATTTGTGCAAAGCTCTGAGTGGGTGGGGTGAAATTCATAAATCTTTCCGTTCTGAACAACAACAAAACAGCCATAACTAATGCAAGATTTTGTGCAATCATGAGACTAAAAACAGAACCAGAAATGACTTCCACAAATCTTGACTCAGACTGTAAAATTTATGGACTTGTTTATTTATGGAGATATTTTTAAACTAGATTTCTCAAAATGATTGCAAAGGCCTGAACTTGTTTTGGTTCGTTTAATTGATCTTTTCAGACACTTAAAGTCACTCAAATGTGGCCTCATTGCTTGTAAAACTAGATTAATGAAGTACTGTATTTCCCATGTTCAAGATTATTGTCATTCCTATAATACATACTTTATTTTGGATAATAGATCTGTAAAGCTGTAAATCTCCATTGTAAAGCTTTAAAGTGTGTCACACAAGAGGAAAAAATACAACCAACAATAATAAAAGCAAAGGGAAAATGTAGATAAATTATACTGGACCAGACTGAAAATAAAATATACTAAAAGGAACAAACTGTTTAAAGAAATAAAGAGAAGTCAAGCAAAATTACACAATTTAGTATAACCAATAAACTACCAGATTAAAGGTCTAGTGTTTAACATTGAGGATGATCTATTGGCAGAAATGCAATATTAATATTAATAGCATTCATAGGTATGTTGACATTAGTGTATAATCACCTGAATATAGAAATTGTGTTTTCATAACACGTGTTCATCTACAGATGTTGACATGTCTCTACAGTAGCCCAGAACAGGCAAACCAAACACTGGCTCTAGATAGGGCCGTTCCCATAATGTGTGTTTCACAGCCACCGTAGTTTCTCCTTCGTGCTTTAAAGGTTGAAGCGAGTGAGATGCAATCTGCAACTCTGCAAACTGCTAGATGCCACTAAATCCTACACTGAACCTTTAGAACCACGTGCTGTGATTAAGAGTGTCTGAAAACTAGTTTGCAGATGAGCAGAAAAGTCTAAACTGATAGCTAAAAACAATGGATAAATGGTTGAAAAGTCCAGCTGTGGTAGAAGTATGAACACAAACTTGATCAAACCTACATTATCGCATTAAAAAAGTTTTTTTTTTTTTTAAAGAGTCCAAGTGTAAGTAGGTTATTCCAGGATCACAATGTCTATTAATAGTGTTAAAAAACATCCAGTTTAAAATCCATTCAAATTAACATATTTGAAACCGGGAGGGTGGCGTTGATAAAGTAGTACAGCACCACTGCTATACTTTATGTTCTTACAGCGTTACGTACTGTTTCCTACACTGTATCATTATATTTTGTTTCTGTCTTTCTCAGGGGATGACACAGGTGATACATCCAGCGGCCGAAGTCCAGCAACGAAGGACATGGCTCCTCCTCGTTCTCGTCGCCCCGTCCCCCCTCATCACCTCTCACCTCCAAAGGTATACCTGTACCTATAGGTCACAGCTACTCCTCCCTTCACATCCGTAGATTGTACTGCCTGGTCCGTTCTCATATAACTTTGAATCTTATTGCATATTCTCCGTCAGGTGGCTGTTCGAGGCTCAGCGTCCAACAGGTTGTCCGTTGAACCTTTGACCCTGGTGACCCTGCTGCTCCTACTGCTGTCACCATGGGAACACCGCTGATCGTGGAGAGATGATCCCTTAGACTGACAGAGACAAAAAGACTGAGAGACAACCACATATGTTTTGTGGTGAAGTTGAGTATGTGGAGTTTTCTGTAAGCACAAGTCAACCACTCTGATTGTTTTTGTTTTCGGGTGGAACCGGCTGGTGAGACAAAGTGTGGATTCATCACAGTTGCAGGTGCACAGTATGCATTTTTTGTTACCTGTACTGACCTCTTCATGTGTTTGTTTATTTGTATTTAACTCTGATAGGATAGATTGCACAGCACTACTGACTTTTTTTGAAGAGAGATGTAAATACAAATATATATATATTATATATTTATATAAAGAATTTCTATAGATAACAATGGCTTGATGTGTAAATAGAGACTAATATAGGACAGGGCAGACTGACTTGGATGTTAAAGGGTTGTTTGGTTTAGTTTGACCTTTACATTATGTATCCCCCACAGATATTAAGATCCATGACAGCTAAAGTTCAACCTGGAGGCCTTCACTGTAGCAACAGTGTGCAGAAGGCAAACTTGTGAGGACTTATTAATGTTGAAGGGAACGAAGCGCAGAGAGCTAAACATAGGCTGGAAAAGGACATTAAGACTGTTTCTCAAAGGGCACAACAACCAGTTATGTGATACTTCAGAGCATTTACAGATGGCCATGCAGCATAATGAAGAATTTGACAGTTTGGCCTGTCAGCCTGTGCAGACTGAAGCCAATACGTCACTTTTTTTTCCCACACAAGTATGCTCTTTGTTCATGCAAGCTGGGGAATTTTCTTTTTTTTAATTTATGCGGCAAGTATGCTGAGAGTTTTAATTGTGTGAGACTTATTCAAAATTCAAATTCCTTTAACAGCCGAGATCTCTCCCGAAAATTTGTGTCCTTTGTCCTTTTTAGGCACACAATACCTTTTATAGTGTTGGTAGTTTCAGAAAATGTGACTATAAGATAATAAGACTTCTCAAGGGAGAGCTGTAACAGCTTCCATTTCAACATCAATTTTACTTGTAAGCTGTCACAACCATCCTCAAAAGAAAGCCCTGTTAAAAAAAGCCCTAAACATTAGCAAGCACCTAATACAAGGAAAGACTAAATATGAACTAAATATGGGTAATCTGAAATTTCATTATAGTGTGCAAACACTGAACTGTCACAGTGATTTCAGAGGCTGGCTGGTCTCCAATTGTATTAAATAAAAACTGCACTGAGATAATACATAAGACATCCAACAAAATATTATATAGTTATGGCTTTTTCTAAGTCTGATACACGTGTTATCAGCTTGTCTCCGTATCCAGTGAAGACAAGAGACGAAGCAACAAGAGGCTGATCAGTACAGCTGAGCCCAGATCCAAACATGTGAATTAAATGTAATTCATATTAATTAGGAATATCAAGTCCTCCAGGCTCTCTGTTGAGTCTCAAACCCCCCAAACTGCACACAACAGCAGGACAGACAACTGGAATACTGATTCAAATGGAACAAATGACCCAGCTGAAGGACACTGGGTACATTTATCTCAGTGAATGACCAACTTTCTTCTCAGATCACCATTTTTGTTCAACATAGTCTTTTGACAATAGCAAAATTCCCATATAATAAATGTTCTTCTTTCATTACCTGAGAGCGTTTATTTATGAAGGAACGTGAGTGACAGATGAGACAACTTGAGAAATACCATTAAGAGCTGAAGCGTGCGAGTTATCTGGGCAGTGAGCCCAAATACCCTGTTAGCTAGCGGGATGCTTTTACAACATAATCTGTCAAACAAATGTCCTATTATTTGATTACTATTTAAACGTTATACCCAAATGAGATGAGATTTTGGATTCAGGCCAACCCCTCCATCCTTCATCGCCCTTGCTAGTTGACCTACATAAACATACCACCAACACACACACGTACAGAGACCTAAACAGGATAAGTGAATATATATAAAGGATGGATATGCACCATTTTATTGTTTTCTCAACCTAGTGTAAGATCAGGGTGGGATATTGACAGCTATTTTAAACACATAAAAAAATATGTTTTCATATATTTGTTATGAATAAAGTGTGAATCTCGTTGGTGCAAATTTGTATATGAGAGGGAGCAATGTTATGTCAAGAATAGAAATTACTGTCTGATGTTCCTCTAGTGCTGTGTTGTCATAAAGGTTCTCAGCAGGTGTGTTGAGGCACACTGGTGTGCCATGGAGTGAGCTGTGCTGTGTCATTGTTATATAAAATCTTTGGTAATACTTAATAATAAGAGTACAAGTAATATACTTAAGTCGTATTTAACTAATGCATGACTCATGATGGTTTAAAGCCTTAATTAATGCAGGATGTACATGAATTCCTGTTTTTCACCACTAAAAAATTATTAAGTTACTTCATCATCCAGTAATCTTGCATTAATTAATTAATTAAATCATCATGAGTCATGCATTATTTCAGTAATACTTATAAGTATATGACTTGTACCCTTATTATAAATTGTTACCAAATCAATAAATGTACTTTAATCGAAGTTTACAGCTCTTTTTGTTTAGAGATTCTAATTTGTTGTAATGTAGTAGTATGCAGGAACACAGGGGACTGTGGTTTTTACGTACCATACTCTGAGAACTGCTGCGTGCCAATTTAACAAACTAAACTGGTGACTCTTATGTGAAATGTAAATAAACCTACTGCACCATGTCCTGCTGCTCTGTTGTGTCATAATCTTCATCTTAAAATCCTCAGTAATAAACTGTTTTCAGATACGATTGTACTTCGTCTTTGTGTAGCAGTCTCCGTGTAGAATGCATGTGGGAGCCACAAAAATAACTGCAACCAGATGTACACCAGAAATAAATAATCAATAATGTTTACTTACACATGGCTACCTACGTACAGAGTTTTCAATATGATTAAAATTTAAATCCTGAGCCGTATTGTAGCTGGGCACATTCATCCTGCAGATAAAAAATATTGTTGTTGAATTTCAGCCATCTCTCATAACATAAAATATAAACTTCATTTGGAAACATATTTGGGTTGTTTTTGTTTACTGTATCTGGGCTGCTAAAATGGGTTTAAACAGAATGGAGTTTGGATCCTTAAGTGTACATATACATATAAATATATATGGGAACGCAGCTGCAGCTCTTTGGCCTCTCGCCCTTTGAGAGATTACTGTGATTGGATTGGCATGGTCAGGAAGTTGGCACAGACTGCTTGGTTGGCACAGGAAGCTGCCAGGGGATGATGGGAAATAAAGACATCATTGAATGCAAATTGCCACAAAGAGGAAGACACAGAGAGGGGGAGTGAGTATGAAGGGGAAAGACTGTGAGAAAGGGTGTTTCCATTCCTCATCCTGATGTTGGCACAATATAGTCCCACCCATATATTTTGTTTCTGTCTCAGAATGTTGTTTCAAGATGTCTTTAAATGCAATATTTTTACTTTTTTATTCATTATTTTTGTTCATAGGAATCATCAGTGTTCAATTACCTAGAAGTGAACTTTTCGAAAGTAAAAAGAGGACAAAGAGCCAGTACACCCTGCACATCCCTGAGCAGAACAAAGAGACAGAAAAGAGGCAGCAGGCTGGATGAGAGGTGAAGAAGGTGAAAAGGAAACTAGGATGAATCAGAGTTCATGACAGAAAGAGGGAGCGAGACAGGGGATTTGCAGGATGTTGTTTCAACAAGCTGGTGAGGTTGCTCCGCTGAATAACATCCTTCCTCTGTGCCAGCACTAATGAAATCAGAGATGTGATTATTTTAACCCTGTCCAAGGGTTATGAAGATCGAGGTTTGTGCATTTTAAATCATATTTATTCTCCTATCCTCGCCAGTGTTTGCAGCCTTCGAGACACACATTGTATTAGATTACTGACTGTGTACATGTTGCAGCTGTTTTAGCTATAAAAATGTGACTAGAGGCTGTCTAGGTATTGAGAGCCATGTGGTTGTAAGGATCACCGGGAAGCACACCTGCCTGCCTTATAGACACAAAACAATGCAACTGGATTTATGATTGGATGTATAAGGTGCTATGGCCCAGCTATAAAGGTCAAAATAGGTAATGCATGCCTGTAGTGGGCACTTTTAAATCTGGGTCCGTCTATCTGGAAAGGGACCTTTGAATTGTTCTGATTTGACCCAATCAAGTTCTATTGTTCCGTGCAGATACTGCTCTATAGTGAATAACTGCAACCTAAGACTGAAGAACAACCTCTTTTCCCTCTCAGCAGTAAAACTCCATCCAGAATAAGCCAGACTGACCAACATTGGATAGGTTGCCTCTCTTAAGCCTCAGGTGTTCAGATCTTTCAGTTACTCACATTAGAGCAGTGGAAGTGAAAAGCCCATTGTTTTATTTATGCTTCTGGGTGTAAGATCCTTGAATTTTAACTGCTGATGGAATATATATGGCAGTGATGTGGTGGCACAAGTCTAAATTTGGATTGGGTGTTTAGGACTCATTTAACCCTGAAAGCTGATCAACTTCACAGTGGTTGGCAGCCTCCTTATCCGCAGTCTATAATGCCAACATAGAGCAGCTCTGCTGAAGCAATCAAGGATTAAGTGTCTTGCTGAAGGGCACTTTAACATCACTTTCTGTGTGAACAGAGAGCACTGAATCATCTAACTCACCATAATAAACCCTTATTATCCCAACCATTCCTTCAATGTTCTCATCTAATAATTGTTTCTGGTAAACCTGCAATAACGTTTTTTTTTGCCACTTAAAGATAAAATATGTAACATTTCCACATGAAAACACTAGACCTGTGTTATATATATTGTTGAGTTGTTTACTTGAACAAACCCAGAGAAATTTGTCATTTTATTCAGATAACGTTTCATAAATTGACATTTTATCAAGTTTTAAGCCACATTTTTATGATACA
>NW_023339674.1:5469129-5471071 GCF_004916995.1 Morone saxatilis
TGGACAGAGCTTTCAGGTCTGTGAAGTGAAGCCAACGTGGAAATG
Source organism: Morone saxatilis (assembly GCF_004916995.1). NCBI lineage: Eukaryota > Metazoa > Chordata > Actinopteri > Moronidae > Morone > Morone saxatilis. The sequence goes on from NW_023339674.1 coordinate 5,469,175, forward strand.
TCCTAAAACCTGCATTCTATGTAGTTTACTGGCATTCAAAGGCCAGCAGGGGGCGCTCCATTGGCTGCAATAAAAAACAATAGCATGCAGTCTTATGGAGAAATGAGCCAACTTGTCAGTTGATTTATGAGCTCAGTAAACAGTTTCCTAATGAGTTTATGGTCTCAGTCACTAGTTTCATGTCTTTTTTCATACAGCATGATGCTCATTTTGTAAATAATGGTCCAATTTAAAGTGAAACAGACCATAAAGCAGGGTATGCTTTTGGGCGTGGCTACCTTGTGATTGACAAGTCATTTTCAGTTAGTCCCTCCAGCACAAAACTCTCAAACTAGGCTGTGCTGATCAAATAATAATTTCACAGCTAAAAACGTTTCAGAAACATATTTTAGCGTGCCGTTTAACTGTAATATGAGCTCATATGTGACCAGGCGAGGCGTCATTGTTGTCTGCTACGGACGACTCACAGACAACTATTAGCAGCAGAGTTATCACATCATGATTGTTTTTGTGGCTTTCACAGTCTAGTAAGCTTTTATCAGGGAAGTAATGTACTGTGGAATGGTGCCAATGCCTTTGTTTAGACAGTCCATTATTCCAAAATCACAATAGTCCAAAGAAATTCTGGAAAAAAAACCAATTTTTCTGTCAACCAGTTATTCCGAAGTAGATAGTTGGGATATGAGAAGGGTCAGTTTTTTAAAACTGTGGTGGTTTCTGTATAATGGGCCGTTGGAACAATGGGTCAAGCATGGCTCTTAATGACCAGTGGAGCTCCATTGCTAAAAACTATTGATTTATACAGTGACAATGGTCATTTAGTGAAGTCAGTTAAGTTTGGAGATTCTGTGTTTGTCTGTCTTGCTTGTTCATGTAGTTGAGAAATTTCAGTCTGGACCAAAGCATTGGACCGACTGATGGACTGACAGAGCAATACATCCACGCTGCTAGCTTAGCTAAGAAGTCTCAATCTTCTCCTCTCATCTGTTCTCTCACATTTACACTGACTGACTTTGGCCTTTGGCATTAACTTCACGCTGTTTTCAGGTTGAAGCAGGTCCACACTGACCTGGATGGCAGCCAGTCATTCACTCCCATGCCATTATGTCAATGTGTATTAGCTACGGCTCAGAGATCTTATCTTGACTGACAGATAGTTTGGATGGAGGGTGGCAGCTAAGCTATTAGTTTCATCATCTGTGTGATTTATAGTTTAGATGTGTGTAAAGTATGTGTTAGTGTGTAGGTATGCTTTGTGATAGACACACAGTGAGTGTGTATTGTGTCTACAACAGCTTTCCACTGAAGTTGATCATTTCTTGGTTCTGTCCTGCTCCTGCAGACGCTACCAAGAATTTACTGACATGAGTTTAAATCTGCAGAGAAGGAAATATCTGTCTTTCTGATTTACAGACTTGAAGGGAGACAGAAAAATACTACACTAAAACACTACAGGTCGTAGCAGGCTAAGCTGCTTTCATTATTTTTCTCCCTGACATCGTCATGCTCTGATGCATCACAAGCATGCGTTTGGAAATACTGAACAACATGATGTATCTAGGATGTAGAGAGAGCGTATGCATGTGGAGAGCAAGTTGTTAAGGATGACGGACAGGGAATACACTGAAAAATGGTATTAATGTATTAAAACTTTCTACTCTAGAGTGTGTGGGCTTTGTTAAGGGCAGGTAAAATATGGCAAGAACTGAGAAAATAGAGGAAAAGAAGATCGAACTGGTTCAATGGTGTGTGCATCTGATCTGACTTGACTAGCCTCATATTGTGTCTTAACCAAAGATCTCAAAAACATGATAGAGACTCAGTTTGGAGGGAATGTTCTTGCTATATCTGAGTATACCAAGATGGATTTATGTTGTTAGATAAGATAAGATAAGAT
>NW_023339674.1:5471162-5472684 GCF_004916995.1 Morone saxatilis
AAAAAACACAAGATATAATAAAAAATAGATTTATTGTATTTTATACAGATGTGATTGACATGGAATATGTTAGCTACAACTTAATAGTCACTTGTACAAACAAGACTGGTTACCTAACTGACAACATTTAGACATCACTGACACAGCCTGGGCCGACACTGAAAAAATGTGGTGCCAAAAAGAAAGTTTAGACGACACTTGTGCTCATCCACAGACAGTATCCACATTGTTACATGAATTAACGACCCAAATATTTGTCTGATATCAGTTCAAACCAGTTTCCAGTCATGTTTCAATCTGACATTTAATATATCACAGCTTCAGTTTATGTTGACGTGGAACTCCAGTTACCTTTTCCTTGAATGCATGGTGGATTACATTGATGTCTTTATTTTGGTGAAGGCAGATTCTCATCCAAATTCTGGCTGTATCAAGGAATTTCCAAAACAGAAGATGCCATTCTTCCACTGGATACAATATGAAAAACAGCTGGTGTTTGACATGTTACTGATCGCTCTCTCTGTTAACTGGTAATAAACAATGTCTTTCTCCCAGAGGGCTGAAGTGGCTGGTATGTGCCAATCTCTTTTTAACAAATTAATCCTAACAGCACTTTGCCTGCCAAGGCGATAAATCGTTGGCTGGATTAACACTTGCCCTGACTTTACACTGAAGGTGTGTATGAAGCTGAGCGCTGTCTGTGTGTGTGTGTGTATTTGGGGGCGGGGGGGGGTTATTTGAAAGTCTAGCTCTACTTTATCTTTTGAATGTGGTGGCGCATGAAGGTGTGTCCTTCGTGTTGACCTGAAGGTGTGGCTGAACCTGTTATTCTAATATTAGACGGTCCAGACCAAAACAAATGGTGTGTTTGACCTGCAAGTTGTCCTCAAGCAGCCAACAAACACTGTACACAATTTTATTATAATAGTTGTGACAAACTTGTTGGACAACTGGATAAAAAAACATGCTAGGTTGGTCATAAACAAATTATTTTCCATTGAGTTCTCTGTAAAGAGCTGTGCTTCAACATGTTCAGGCTGCTGACGAGAACAAACAAAAGTTTATTACCTGAAATGCTCGTATACCAGTGATTCATTTACCAGTAAATACAGCGTTGTCATCTTAGTTCACCACAGGCCTTCATCAGGCATTTTCACATGTCACAGAAAGAAAACAACAATACAAATTAATGATTGAATTCGGTGAAGCTGCTTCAGTTTTCACTTTCTTGGTATTTTGTCAAACTGATAAAAAAAACCTGTGCTTTCAGTCAAAATGTCCGCTGTGAAATAAGTCTTATTAACTGTTGAAAAAAAGGAAGGATACATTAGTTGTGTCCTCCAAATTTCAGCGGCACCATTTTTCAGCTGGAGGGAGGCTTTGTCAATCTATTATTTAGTCTTAAAATGACTTTGGAACATTCAATCCCTGAACTGGGTCACAGCTCCGGTCTGAACCTTAACCCCAGTTTGTCCGTATTTCTTTTTACAATATGTGCTGACCCCTCCCACTCTGGTTGTTG
>NW_023339674.1:5472800-5477106 GCF_004916995.1 Morone saxatilis
CTCCCAGCCAGCAGGTTTTTGGTTTGGTTGTGTTCTGGGTTTGTATGACTTTTATTTCCTTCAGCACACTAGCTTACATCCATACACTCATGATTTACATATTTCTGTACTTATATAGTTTAATATTGATCAAAAGTTCATGAATTATCTGTGTGGTCTCCCTTGTTTTGTCTGGAGCCGGTTCATGACAGCATACACCCCAACAGCGAGGGTTTTGCAATTCTTGAATCGTTTTATTGGGTTCAGTGTACACTGCATGTCCAAAATTACACGGCTTCATTTCCAAGTCAACAGCAGTGAGATAACAGGAAATTAGGGGAAAAAGAGATGGGAGATTACACGCAACAAAAGGCTCCAGCAGGAGTCAAACCGGGGACGTTGCTGTTTATGGTGAGTGCCCTAACTCCTAGGCTACTCCTTAGACACCTTACAGTACACCCATATGTTGTTGTTAAGCATCTTATCTTTAAACCCTGGTTCTTAATATCTCGCTGTAACATCTTCCACTCTTAATCTCCGCAAGATTTTGTTGCCTTTTTTGCAGGGATTTGCAAAAAGAGCCTTTATGCTGATGTTTGCTGATAAGGCCTGGCTTTGCATGCTTCCCAAAGGTGTTGGATGTGGTTGAGGTCAAGTTCTTCCACACAAAAAAAAACATTTCTTTATGAATCGGACTTTGTGCATCAGAGCACTGTCATATTTATACGCAAAAGGAACTTCCCCAAACTGTTGCCACAAAGTTGGTTACACCATGTTGTCATAATACAGTATGATGTTGCATTAAATTGAACTATAAAGGCCTTTTCCAAACCATGAAAAACAGTCCCTGACAAAGGCGTCTGCATACATCTGACCATAAAATGTTTCAGTTTTGGAGTCCTGGGTGATGGGACTTTCCATGAACTGGTCATGTATGTTTTGTGAAGGAACAGTGGTGTTTTAATTAATCAAGTCAAAACCCCAAATCACAAATCACAATTTGCCTCAGGGGGCTTTACAATCTATACAACATTCAGCACCCTCTGTCCTTAGCCCCTTTGATTTGGGTAAGTATGAACTCCCCAAAAAACCCTTTTTAACAGGGAAAACGTGGAAGAAATTTCAGGAAAGCCACAGAGGAAGATTCCCTCTCCCAGGACGGACAGACATGCAATAGACGTTGAGCGTACAGCATTATGGTTCCTCAAAATCAAACAGTATTCAGAGTTTCTGACAAGAATATTGTTAGAAAGAACAGAGCCTGAGGTACAGTACATGGAGTTTTTAATCTTCTTATTATCTGCTAATGTACAGCATGCATTATTATTAATTAGCATGTCTTAACCCTGAGTCTGACCTGTGCAGCATTAACAGTACTTACACTGTTACCTTCACTCCTTTCTGCCACATCCAATTTAAAAGTAATTACAGCATATTTAAACCATTTGTGATTCTAATTTCACCTACAATTGGATTTAATTTAAGCTGCATTTCTGAGTCAGATTTCAGGGCTGCCTGTGACCTTTCCTGGCCAGCCTTTGGACCCGGCACTGCTGCTGGGGAGGATGTAGGACGGGAAGATTGGACAGCGTTTGACAGCTCATCGGTCACGTCCACCAACCCTGCCAAATGGAGCCGGGGGGGAAGGCTCTGAATCCCTACCAGCCGCAGACCTGCCTGCAGGGATACATGGCGTGTCTACAGCTTTGTGTGTGTGTTTGTGTGAGTCAGGTTTTGTTTTCACGAAGGCTCTTTTCTTTCATTTGCACGACAAATTTCTTGTATTTAGTTGCAGAGGAAGATGTATCCATGATCTTCAGATCCTGACCTGAAGTGTTGCTTTGTTTAAGTGTTGCTTTGAAACTGACAATCTGAGGCTTAAAGAATCACTAACATCTTTTAAATTGTCTCGAAACTTATCTTTTGAAAAAGACTTTTATTGATGGTGCCCATAAAGTAAAGCAAGTAAAGTAGAGCGATATATATATTATATATTTAGTTTATTCATTCTTTTCATCATATTTTATTCTCTTTCATTCCTTTCATTTGCCTGATTTTATTCAGTTGCAGTGCTTAAATGATTTCCCCACCTTTTCTTTTGAAGATGCTCTTTTTAAAAAAAGGATATTATATATATATTGTAATTGAAAGAAAATGCGTGTCTAACGGAACAAAAGAGACAAATTATTTTTGAGCTTCTCCTGATTTTAAGGTCAACACAGCGTGCTGTATTTTTTAAATCTATCTAATTTATGCAAATAATCAGCAGGTTTTTCTGATTATTTTCTATTCATATTTCTTACATTTGGACACATTTGAGTTCTGACTGCAGACTAGTTGTTGGCAAACTTATTCATGCAAAGAATACCAAAGATATTTAGGATTCAAAACATGGACTTGATTTCATTATCTGTGATTTATTACCATTTAAAGCCTTCATGTTGAGGATAATGAAACCAATACAGTCTCTCATTGTGTACACTGTCACTCTTAATTAATGAGAATAAATACTGTACCGTTTTGTAGGGGAACCCCTGGATTACCATTCTTCTACGCTTTCTCCTACTGTCGGGGACCTGCAGGTGGCGCTGTTGAGCCCCTGGTCCCTGAAAGCAGCAGACACACACTCAGATTCACACACACAAAGAGAGAGGGAAAGAGCGAGCATCAACACACTTCAGCACACTCCCTCCAACACACATTTCATTGTCCCAAAAGCCTGGAAACATGGGGATTCACGGGACAGTTCTCCTGCAGTCTGAAACCTCATTTAAAATAACTGATTCTTGCTCCTTTGTTGCCTTTAAACCGGCTGATTTCCATAATCATGAACCGATAGTGTGAGCGTGATCTGCACCGGCTTTAACTGAGCGACACCTGCTCTCTCTCTCTCTCGCCCTCCCTCCCTCTCTCTCTCTCGCACACACACACACACTCTCTCTCTTTCTCTCTCTCTCTCTCTCTCTTTTGTCTCTGACATCTCTGCAGCTCGCGGCCAGCAGCGCTGAAGAAGAGGAGGAGGAGGAGGAGGAGGAGCGGGGTGTACCTGACACCTACAGCCGCGAGTCGCAGCTCTCTTCTCCCGCAGAAACACTCAGCACTGCCCGCCGCGGGTGCCTTCTTTTGTCGCCTGGTGGTCGGTGTAGTTAACCGGAGCTCTCTGTGCAGTTTGACCGGGTGAACACTGCTTCAGCTCACAGACTCTCTTACAAGAAAACTCTCCCAAATATTTTTTTTTTTAAACGCAACAAAACACAGAAGACAGTTATCTTCTGGGAGAGTTTGATTCACTCGGACCAGAAATATTCAGGATTGTCTGACTTATTGAAAGAAAAGGGACTACACTTCAGAAGATGCGGCTCCCGGTGCTTCTCTGTGTGTTGGTGTGTCTGTCTGCAGCACCGGGCCCGGTGGCCGGGGCGGACAGGAGCTGCACCGACCTGCGGCAGTTCTACACTGGGAAAGGGTTCACTCTGTCAGGGGTACCCCAGACCGAAATCTCTGGTGAGTTTTGGCAAAAAAAAATATTAAAAGATCACAATTGCATGAACTTCACAGCACTTATTAGCCTTAAGTCATTTTTTTATGGTTATGATTTACATGAAATATGAAATAACTGGCTCAAATATCTTATGTTATATGTTATAAAGGCTATGGTGGTAGGTCTCAATAATGACTTTTCTTCCCATCGCCTTATTCTGTGGGCAACAGTATATAATGATTTACAGTGTGTGTATTGTCTATTTCATTATTAATTTAAAATATCCAAAGACTCTTCTTCAGAAGGATGCCTGGTTTGTGCACTGTGATTGGTTTAAATGTTAAGAAACCTGCACTTAAAGCTGGTTTAGCCAAATTTTAAGTTGCATTGACTTGTTTTGTTGTTCCAAAAGGCAGGCGTGTTTGTATTAGGCTAAATCTCAGTTTATGTGTCTTATTGTGCAATATTCCACCTTCTCTATATGCTCGTGTTTTCCACTTCCCTCACCGAGCAATGCACCCATCCTAACTCAAGTGTTTCCCAGTCTATAGACCCTCTGTATTATAGTCCTTTCTGGGGCATTTTCATTGTCTACTGAGGGCAGGATTGCAGGTGGGTGTCAGCCATGTGTCTTGTGGAGCTATTATGGTGTATTCAGGGCATTTATGATTGTTTGTTGAGGTTTGTGCTGCAGGTGTGAAAAGCTTTTATTATAAACTACAGAGGGGACATATAGATTTGCTTTCTGCTCGTGTTTGCTGTAACTCCATTCTGAATAGCAGCAATGTGTTCTGGGGCATTTTTTCATTGTCTGCTCTGCTCTGGACTGCAGGTGTGTGTGTGTGT
>NW_023339674.1:5477118-5480993 GCF_004916995.1 Morone saxatilis
GAGAGAGAGAGAGAGAGGGAGATGCTGAAATGGCCTGTTTTGTAATTTGCATAAACTAATAATTTAGGCTAGCCTGGGGCAATATCCAGTAACAAGTAGAGCTCAGCAAGCTCACAGCATAAGCTCGCTGTAACAAAGTTGAAACAGAGAAAAGAGTAAGATGTGGTTATTCTGTTCTTTTGTTTCATTCTGGTACCCTCTCCTGTCAGTCAGTCAGCCATCCGACCATTCAAGCAATCATGCATTTAATCAATCAGTCAATTACACAGCCAGTCCACTAATCAATCAGCTCAACACTCAGTCAGTCACCCAGTCAGTCAACCAGACATCACGCATCAAAGTCTCTGTATCTCGTCTCTCTGGTCGCCACTCTTCAATACTGATTAAACTGTCTTGGCCTTGAGGAAAGTGCAGACAGAGTAAAATGTGAAAGTGGTGATTGTGAAATTGAGTTGTTTTCCCCTTTAAGGCAATCTTCTGTCGCTCTCTGTCTCTACTCCAAGATGCACAGAAGGCCTGGCAAAGGAGGGAAATGAAAGAGAGGCGAGATTGAGGTGTTCAGTGTGTGTACGATCTGAAGGTCATTTCATGGTGTGTCAATGAAAACAGTCCTGTATGGGCGGGTGAGTTATTAATATTGGATGCCTGTGTGTGTGTGTGTGTATGCGTGGGTGTGTGAGTGACATGGAGACCAACTAACAGACAAGAGTGAGGCAAAGAAAGGTTGAGGCAGAAACAGACAGCAAAGAAAAAGAAGAGACAGACAGTGAGGCAGGTTGACAAAGACAGAATAAGTGAGTCACTCAAGGTTTCTGTCGGTGTTTCATGGATGACCGAGGAAGGGACCTGACAGGTCGCTCTCCCTTCCCTTTCCATTAAAAACTAATCTTTTATTGACAGATGAAAAACACAATGCTTCAGTCACTTGGACCTTGATCTGCTCTAGTTATTTGAGCAAGAGTTCTTCCTGCCCAGAACCCATTACAACTGACAGCCAAATAGGAACAGAAAGATGGCGACCGGCAGCAGAATTCCCCAGAACAGGGGGCTCTTCAATCTTTTTCATCTCAGAGACCCAAGGTTGGTATATTTAGCTTTTTCCACTCAGGGAGAGACAGACTCCTCTGCACTCCTGTGTCAGTGTCAATCTGGAGGATGTTAGTGTCGACCAGGGTGAGATCCCTCATATAAACAACATTTTGGTGTATGAGGTAGTAATGTTTGCACCTGGAAAGATCTCATTTGGATGTCTTTTCTGCAACTTTACGGCCATTAGGAGGAACATTAATTCTTTGGATGATACAGCCATACTGCAGCTGCAATTTACAAGACAGGTAGCAGTACAAATAAGAGCTTGAAAGTAACCATCCATCCTAGTAATCCATCCTCAACTCTAAGTTTGCTTTTAGTATTTCTTTTCTTTTCACTGTAGCCAAAAGTTTAAACTATTCTATAAAACTAATTATAAAAACATTCAGGTCTGATGCTCCTGTTGCCTGTCAGAAATTATAAAAGGGCTTAACACTGAAGGACAGAGTAATGCATGGATTTAAGACGAATTTAAAGAAAAGAGACCTGGAATCTGTCTTTTCTTCTGAAAATAACACTCTTTATTCTGTACTAATATCAGAATTGCTTTAGTTTAATGTGCATGAATGTGTAATTTTGTAGATTGTAGCCTTCTGCCCTGCCTGTAACTACATATTGACGCTGATACATTGGATATAAGAGGGGGATCTTACCTCAATATAAGGGTTATAATATATGGACACATTTTACTGCAGGAAAACTACTTTAAAACCAACGAAACAGCCACATCAGAAGAAAAAATAGTTCCAAGCACAACATTTAGGATTGCTAGATTTCTAAATCTATCTCTTATCATTCAGTGCAGTAAACACATGTGTAGATGTTTCAGCCCTGTGGCTTTCCTGTTCACGCAGGCTCACATTTGGAGGAAACAACTGTCTCCTAATGAGTTGGGACAAGACGCAGCTGTTGTCAGTCACGATCAGTTCATGTTTAGCATTATCTGCAGAGCACTATAGCGGTAGAGAGGCTTACTTCAGTTTACTTACATCACTGTGTGACAAATTCCTCAGTGTACATGATGTACAGGACCTCTGGTGAGGGATGGGTTCAGTGCCAAAACAATACTTCTTTCAGTACCGTAGTAGAAAGATAAACATGTTTTTATACACAACCGTTTCATAAATCAAAAAACAATGTGACAAATGTATCAGCACAGTGTTTTAAGACCAAGCACTCAGAGTCAACTTTGGATACTGAACATTTTTTAGTTTAGATTTTCTATTGCAGACACAGTTTGTTCTGTTGTCAGACGATATGGAGGTGTGATACGTAACCCTGCACTCTCTTGGCAAACACACCATCTATCTCATTCAAACAACCCGGTGATGCAGTGTCAACACAAAAGTGCACTGAAAAATAGTACAAATTACAAAATTTGGGATGGGAACGTTGTTACTGTGAGGGCTGGCATTTCTGTCTTTCTAATAAAAATAAATTTAGATTTTTGCAAATGAATTCTGGCAACTGTTACGGCTACCAACTAGTCAACCATTACTGACATGCAATAAAAAAAGTATTTTAAACCGAGCACTCAAAAATCTCCATCTGTTTCTCCTGTTTCTTCCCAACCAACAACCTCAGTGCTTTCACTTCATTTTTAATTGAGTTTAGACATGTGCACGCAGATTAAAAAGTGATTTATCTGAATATACAGTATGCCAATCTGCAAGGGAAGTGGGCTGTATAATGCCAGGTGTATATCAGCTCTGGATATAAAAGGTATAAACAGGATGTGAGAGCTTTATTTGTAACTGGATATGATAAATATCCTAACTCCAAAGTAACCAGAGTGGGATGTGATGAGCATATGCTCTTTAATTCCTGACTTTAAAAAAAGCCCCTATTCTTCTCAGTCCTGCTTGCACCTTTTGTGCTATAGGTTTAACACAATGTGAATGGAAGTCGTATTTCCTGTTGTCTGCCTGTCTGTCTTTGTGCCTGCGAGCGTTTTTAACTCACACACATTGTACCCTTTACCTGCTCAATAGTTAAAGGCTCATCTCATTATATTGTGTGTGTGTGTGTGTGTGTTTCTGTGTGTATTTAAAAGTCAGTGAAAGCCAACACCTTCTCCAGGGAAGACACTTAGTTTCCTTCACACATGCATTGTCTGTGCAGAGCAGCACACACCCATGTGATCGTATGACTCACAGAAACAGAGGCTATATATACTGCTCACTTCATATTCTGTATTGTGAGGTATTGAGTTTTTTTTTTTTTTTATGCCTGTGTGTGTGTTTGTGCGTGTCATGTAGCCTACATATTGAGTATTTGTCACGTTGTTGCTTGTTTGAAAGAACATGCAGGGAGGGATGTGTGTTTGAATGACAGATTTTCACATGATACACTGTGTTTTAGGTCAGATTACCTGCAGATTAGGATACATTACAGATTGGGTTACCAGTCAATAACTCTTTAACAAGGCTCAGTCAACTAGGGAGCCTCCATTCATTTACATTTACAAGATTTACAATGTCAGTACCCTTTCTTTAGATACACTGTATCTGTACTGTACACTACTGCACTGTGTAGGACTGAGGAATTAAATAAAAATAATCGCTTATTATCAGGTTTCCAAATTTAGTATTTCGTGTTTACATTCACTACTGTTGTACGAGATGGTTCATTGAGATACCTCAAACAAACGTGTTTCATGTATTATAGGTCCAGTATGTTGGATTTAGTGGTGTCTAGGGGTGTATTTGCAGATCACAACATTCTCGCTTCACCCTCTTCTTCCAAACAAAAAGGAGAAACTATAGAAACATGGCGGACTCCATGGA
>NW_023339674.1:5481116-5483769 GCF_004916995.1 Morone saxatilis
TTAACTTGAGGAACTTTACAGTCTATATTGTCGTTACATTGTCACCTGCTTCATGTACGTCCCAGATTCATGAGGATTTGATATCTTTGGGTTGGTAACAAAAGCATAAGGAGGAGTTCTGTGATGCATTTTTTCAGTGCCACTGCTTTAGATGCATTTTGCAAAATGAAATGGTCTTTTTTTCATTTATTTATTGTACTATTTCCGCCTGTCAAAACCGGTCTTCGTTTCAGTGAAATTGCTCGACTAAATAAAGGCTTATACAGCCTCTCTCCTTGCTCTGTCTAACAGCAATGGAAGAACATTTCTTCTGTGCATTTTTAAGTTCACATTACCTATGAGAATACTGCCATACTAAAAAGCTCAAGACTATATGTGTGAACTGAAGCCAGCATCAATGTTTTATAGTTTACCTGCTGTACATCTGGGGATGTTGGCTCCTATCTGCCCCCAGTGTCTGGAAAGCCCTTGTGTGTAGGTGTGTGTGTGTATGTGTGTGTGTATATATGTGTATGTGTAAGCGTATGTGTGTGAGAAAGGAAATTGATACTGTCCGTCATCTGTCACACATCACATGCTTACTCAGGCGCTCACAGCAACACGCCACCAAGTGGAACGCAGAATACCCAATCCACACACACAAACATACACACGCAGACAGGCAAACAATCCCTCTATACTCGTCTATAACTTCTGTTCTGTCTTATTCCTGCTTCCATCTCTGCATTGTTTTTCTTGACAAGCTGTATGAGTGCAGTGCAGTCTCTGTGTGTGTGTGTGTGTGTGAGAGAGAGAGAAGAGGGGGTTCGGTTGGCAAGATCTGTTAAAAGCAGAGCTGTGAATCTTTCATGATGTCTGATTCAGCGACATGAGAGAGAGACAGACAGAGATAGAGGTGAGGAGGAGAAGTGGGGAGAGGATGTGAGGAGGGGAGACCAGAGGGAAGATGAGAGGAGGAAGGGAGGAGGCTCTGTCCTGGTTGCCTTTCTTATCCCTCCCTCATCCCCCCTTCATAGACATGGTATACTAATCCTAGTCCTGCAGACCATATTTGATCCTTTTCTGATGCTTTTTTATGAAATGCATTTTTCTAGGCAACAGGAAGTATGTGTCCATACGTCATAGAACTGGCCATTCGCTATTAACAGCGATTTTCCAATCATAGCTTAGCAACTGTAACTTGGCACGGCTCAGCTCTGGATTATATGCCGAAGTAGTGTGCATGTGGCTGTAGTAAGAGCAATACTCTTACCCTTACCTGAACCCAAAACACAAGACCAAACACGTTACTAATGGATTAAGTGTGTTTATTGGATCTAATGTAAGCTGCAAATGTTAGCATGTTCAGTTAACTAGCTTACTACCTACACACTAAAAAATGAAGGTGCAGGAATGGACCTAAAAGGGTACAGCTGTACCGTAGAAGGGCACAAGCAGTGTACCTTTTAACATTCTACATTTTGTACCACCTTTTCTGTACCTCTAAAAGAACATTTCTGTACCCCAGGAGACAAAAATGTGCTTTTATGTCCTGGTACAAAATCATTGGATCTTGGATTGGATCCATACATATCCAATGGAAAGGTACATAATTGGTATCTAATGAGGGACATGCCATTGTGTGCCTTTATGTGGCAAAGACATATCCTTAAATTCAGAGACAAACATTGTTTTGTCTTTTTCAACCTTTGTACCAGCCCAGTACAACCACAGCGGTTGAGGGTAAGGGCCTTGCTCGAGGGCACCTAAGTGGTGGTAAGGAGGGAAATTATGACCCAGATTTATCCTGCCAGTTCTGCAGATTGAACCGACAACCTTATTTCTCTAACCTTTAGGCCAAGAAGTGCCACTCCATGTCCATGCCACAGCAGACTGCAGGGGAAGAAAATGGGTTGCATTACTCCACAGGGGATCCATAAGGGAGGAGAGGGAGACAATTAGTAATCTTAATTAATCTTGCCCGAAACATCTGTGTGGCAAAATTAGAAAAGGTAAAGTTAAAAAACATTAAAATGTTAACCAGAGCTGTGCTTTCAAGTAACTTGTGCCGCTAACGTTAATTAAATTAGCTGTTAAGATTGACAACTGTGATTTTAGATGGCCAAATTGACAGTTGCCGGCTATAAATTCTTTTGTTCAGCTAGGAGCAGTATTTTCAAGAATATCTAAGAATTATTATTATTACAAGTGGTTCTGCCACTGTTACCATTGTAAATCGTACATTGTGGGAACATAAAGCTTGACAGTAACAGGCTTTCGGGGGAAATTAGCATATTTCTTCCATAAAATGCCAGTAAACTTTCAAATTTTCATCGCAAGAATCTTTTTTTTTATAGCGTTGAAGCTTGTTGATATACAAAATGCAGCCACATTAACAATACACATTTACATTCTACATATGAACCCAAAGCTATTACCCAGAATGGCTAAAGGCCCAATAGATTAAATTCCTCCATTGCCAACATATCAAATAAAACTGATGAATGCAATGGTAGGAGGCATAAAGCCCTCCATCCCTATGACGATCACGTAAAATAGGAGTGGTAGGTGTGGGGAAGAAAAAAAGCTGAGGAGCAAAAGTGCAAACCGTTCGATGCCTTAACATCAATCTTTGCACCTAAAATCAATGTGGTACAAACCAGTATCGTTTCTC
>NW_023339674.1:5483869-5484105 GCF_004916995.1 Morone saxatilis
GTGTGTGTGTGCGTGTGTCTGGGCTGAAGGGATGGAGATTTATTGGTATAACAAGCATTTTCATAGCATACTGAACTGATGCAGAAGTGGATTTATACTGGTGGTTTCTGAGCTAATAAGCTGATTCTGAGACCTTTCAATTAGAGATTAAATGATTACTTGATAAATTGAGTCATTTGACAGATAGTTATTAACCCTTTAGTAGATTAATCAGTCATTTTTAAAGCAAAAATTCA
>NW_023339674.1:5484137-5484432 GCF_004916995.1 Morone saxatilis
TGTGAATATTTGTTGTTTTTCTTTTATGATAGTGTACTGAATTTTTGGGGTATTGTACTATTTGTTAGACAAACCAAGCAACCATATGGTTACCTGGGTTTGGGAAATTGTGAATTTTCGGACATTTGGTAGATCAAAGACCAATTGAATAATTGAGAAAAAAATTCAGAGGAATAATTTATAATGAAAATAAACTATTATTTGCAGCCCTACATTTATTTAATACTGATTAATTCATATTTAGGAAAGACTTAAAACAATGCAATAATGTTGTTGTTATTGTATTTTTAGGGAT
>NW_023339674.1:5484511-5484825 GCF_004916995.1 Morone saxatilis
TTTGAAAACATGTTTTATTTTCTTCAGATGTCTGTAACAAATGACATTTTGCTAATGTTGTAAAAGTTGGTTAAAATATCTCCAAACTCCTCAGATTTCTTCTCCTCCGCCTAGCTGCCTAACTAACTACTGCCATAAAATTGGTAGTAGTAGTTTTATGATCACAATTAAATGTATTGGTGCATCCCTGTTAATTTTCCTCATGCATTTGAATCGATACGTTCATTTCCGCCATCTGATATGGAAGAATAACGGGCTGAATTTATACAGCACAACCCTACATATAGATGTGTACTAACTTACTCACATTCACA
>NW_023339674.1:5484842-5488313 GCF_004916995.1 Morone saxatilis
GCCTTCAACTTGCACTTCAACTGAAGCTGAAGCATTTTAATATCTTCTTCTGACAGTGAATAGAGACGACAGGAGTGGATGAGATGTATCGGCTTAGTGCGTTCACCCTGCGTTTCAGCTCCTCGCTCTGCATATTAACTGTCACGGACTGTGGTTTGTAATTTCAGCGAAGGACACGAGTGCAGTCTCCTCAGTGGGTTATCTACAGGCAGACATATTAGAGAATGTACAGTGAGGCATTACAAGGCCGCTGAATGCTACTTTCTATTAATTGGTTAATACCAGGATTAATTGGATTGTTGAAATTCGAGTCTTTGCTGCAAAATGTGATACAGCAACATAAACATTGGTTTTTATAGGAAAACAAGAATTAAATGTTGTCGTAGTTGGTTTTTCATAAATCTTTTTAGATATAGGATTTTTTTAATTAACATTGCAACATTCATGAAAGTAGGGCCTGTTGACTGTTGTATTAGACTCCATTAGTATTACTCTGGAGCTAATACATTGCCAACTTAGAGTAAAGAGAAGTGAAAAGTTATGTTCATAAATGAGCTTCTAGATCAACAAAGCAACAGTCAGCTAGTTTAAGTTGAGCATCAACCCTTTTGAATAGTTTTTTTCAACTGTCTTGGAAATATTGGTCCTAAATGTTAAAGAAGTGAGTTTGTGACTGGAAGGTTGTGGTTCAATCCCGCAGACCAGCAGGAGGAGTCTAGGGGTGGAGAATAAAAGGCAGCCCCCCCCCCCCTTTAAAATGTAATTTTAAAGTAAAAACATAAAAATGACCAAAAAAACATAATGAATCCTTCCTGAGAGTTTATATTCTGTACATGGAATCTAGTTTGCAGACAGAAGCATGTTGAATGAGGTGCTGTACACTTGTTCAATATACTGTACTGTCACCAGGGGAGACATTACATAATTACAGCTAATCACATAGTTTGTAAGTATTTTCCTCAAACCCCAGCAGGGTTTTTATCTGTTTTTATAGCTTGAATTGTCTTTTTTAGAAAAGAATATAAAGCAAGTCCGTGCTTTTGTACAATAGAGGATGTTTTTGTTTGTGTGAAAGCCACCCAGTGTCCGAGCTGAGAGGTCACAACCGCACACACATGCACGCCCAGAGCACTGATAGGATCACCGGTGGAGAGTATTATCACAGGCAGATCTCATTGAGTGCGACTGGGTGTGTGTGGCAGGTCTATCTGTCACGGCTCTACAGGGTAAAACAAACAGACATGGCACCGGTTTCCAATAGCAACTGTGGGCAGTGATCATCTCTGATACGTAACATGTTAGCGGAGTGAAAAGATGATTGATTTTAATGTTGAGGAGTGGATTTCAAAGGCCAGATCAATAAGGGACCATGCTGTCGCTTTTTACCTGAATCCGAGTGTTAGCTCTGTTTGAAGGAAAGAACAAGTTGTTGAATTGCTGACATTTAACACACACATGCACGCACACACACAACTGCTTGTCACTCCCCTGGGAGAGAGGTGTGGTTAGTTAATGGGAAACCTGAGACCAAACACTGCTTCTGAAGAAAGAATCCATCACAGTGTGTGTTTTCATGGGTTTGTGTGTGTGCGTGGCTCAGACAGAGGCCTATAATTAGACATATTGCTGTGAAAATCCAAACGCGTGCTGTTCTTGTGTCTCTGTGAGCCTCACTGTGCTCCATACAGCCAGTCTTTCTTGTACTCGTTGTCATTTTAACCTCCGGAGTGTCAGCTCCGAGGCTATTTCATGTTATTTTTTATTGTTATTTTTATGGCATTTCTGCTTTATTAGATAGTTTGCCGTCGGGAGTGCCGGGAGAAGTTTATTTGATAGAGGTGACGAACTGCATAAAAACTGCACCTTGGCTCATAACATTTTGAAGACACGATGTGCGTCATATCTTGACGATACACCAGGGCGTCCATATGAGCTATTGAATTGTTCCACACTTTGTGCAGCAGCTCCTGCACAGTACTTACAGGTATTTGCCCAAAGGCACCATGGGGGACATAATAATGAATTTCTGTGAATTGACTCCCAAGTAGAAGAAAAAGTGCTTCCTGTGAAATTGAAATAGCTGCTTTGCATTTTGCTCACTTTTCATTTGAATCTTTACAGACATTGTCACTGCAAATAATTTACCAGTCATGTTATACAGCAGCTGAGAAAACATTGATTATGTGGTAAACATTTTGTCTCTTCGCTGGCTTTGACAAACCTTGTTTTTGTGACAAATTGCACTGGTTGCACAGAAGTTGTTCGGTTTCACCAAAAGTAATTTGGGTTTCAAGGCTCACCACTAACAGACAGGCTGTTTGGGTTTCAGTAACATACCAATAGCATAATTCATAAACTATACTGATTGGTTGGTGGTATTGCTGCAACTAGCAGCTCAGAAACCTCATTAAGACCCGCAAAAATAAAAGTTAAATGCATTTTTATTCCAGTAGTTCAGACTTTCTTTTGCACAATTACTTTACAGAAACCCAAATTTACTATTGAGGCAAAAAACATTTTAGACATTTTCTGTTCTGGAAGATATTCAATTCTAACCAATCTTGTTGATCCAATCCCCATTTTTCGGGTTCTGGCGCAGGAAGATGACGTCCTCATTCTTAATCCCACCTACAAAGCTCTGGTTGTCTCGCTTGTTTCTCTAATCGGGGAAACTTTTCCCAGCGAGCACAAAACCAACTGCAATTCATTAGTTTCACTTCCTCTCATTAATTTCTCAACCCTTGGTATTACCTGACAGCATTTGATGGTCGGAGGCCACATGGAAAGAGCAGAGGGAAAGTGTGTTCCAAGGAGCGGGGGATTTAAATGGAAAGCACTTGCCCTTGTACACTTTCAGGATCGACCGCCAGTTGCAGTCTTAGTGCTATACTGCTTTTTACAAATAATCAGAAATGCCTGCAGACGATCAGTGATCATGAATGTTTTGTATTAAATAATGTTCTAAAAAAATCACTAAAATATTTGATTAAAAAAAACCCTGCAGACTAATTTCAATGAGGCGATACCTGATAATTAGCTGCATCAGATTCTGATTTAGAAATTTCTGTTTGTAATCTGTATTATAAATAATTCTATGATAATTGCTACTTTTATAACATGATATATTGAAATGAACAAAAATCACACAAACTGAACACTACAATGATCAAATAAATATTAACTGCAATTAGTTGTGACATTTTTCAGTAAAATATCAGGCTATCGATGAGATTTAATTAAGAAACTTTGTTAATTAGGAATGGAACCTGTACACATGTAACCATACCTATACAAATCTATAAAAACTGAAACTGAAAAGCTGTTAAATAATAATAATTTTCATACACATTTACATTTATATATATGGATTAATGTGCATTGGCTATAAATAAGTAAGTAAGTAACTAAAGAGTTTTATGTACATTAGCTAACCATGGATGAATTTCCTTGCACCAAATGCATAACTGCAAT
>NW_023339674.1:5488375-5488676 GCF_004916995.1 Morone saxatilis
TCTCACCGAGTTCACTTCAGTTTTTTTCAGCCAAATGGAACGACACTTGTGATGGTGGTTTCCCCCGAGGGCGAGTGCCGAGGAGAAGTCAACGAGGGCGCGTTGAACGACGCTGACCTACTGTGTATGAGTCGCTGAAAGAAACCTGACATGTGGGCAGCGATTCATTCGTAGTTCTGAAACCAGGAGTACCAGCTTCATGCTGTAACAGATAATAAACAATATCTCACTGCAAAGTCTAACCTAAAAATAGAAGACTATTGACATATATAATGGTCAATCTACACCGATCAGCCATAAC
>NW_023339674.1:5488776-5489196 GCF_004916995.1 Morone saxatilis
CATCACAGTTTGTTGCACATGGGGCTGTATAATGGCTGATATATGAGAGCTACAGTATAGTAATGATGTTTCTGAGCAGGAATTTGTTTCACATTATATCTGCTAAAGCTTTGTGTATGTGTCAGTGCAGAAGGCTGTAGTTGCTCTAGTCAAACTTCCAACTCTGTTGATGTTTCAGTCCAAAAAACCTGTTCTCCCAGCAGCCCTCGTTGCCACATTCGTTCAGTTTCTCCACCGTTCTGACATTGAAGATTTGACCTGGAAACGGCCCGACCTCGGGCTGTGACCTAATGTTCCCCCATCTACGGGGATTTGATGCTCCCTGCTGGGAAAGAGCACTGACAAAGAATCTGCCTCTGATGTGCCCCTTTTTAATACCCCGCCCTCCCCCCACCGGACACCCAGACACACAGACACACA
>NW_023339674.1:5489230-5489892 GCF_004916995.1 Morone saxatilis
ACACACACACACACAGACTAACATTCATATTTGCACCTCTCGTTTGCCACCTTCCCATCACTACCACCAGCACTGTACTGTTGGATTAGGGGCTGATGTCTAATCTTATGCTAATCCTGGCCTGTTAATCTGTGTGTTAGCAGTTCCTAGTTTACAGAGTGACAGCTAATGCACTGACCTTGCCACAGAGAGAATAACACACACTCTCACTGAGTTATTCCATATTTGTTTCTGTCTGTTTGACCCTTGCTGTCATTCAACATGTTAAAACTCTCATTATTTCTCAGGATATTTAAATTAAATGATTTAAATTAGGATAAAATTAGGATATTTTGGTTTGTCACATTGGCAACACAATCTCCTGTGAACGGTCAGCTGTAATAAGGGCTGTTCCCGACAGTCAAAGATAGCTGACTTGACCTTTGCTTTATCCGATCAGATTTATCCACAAACTTGCACAAATGTGCACAATCAGGCACTGACTCTCCTCAGCGTGGCACACACCAGTTGGCACGTGTTGTGCTTTTTTTACAGACTGAGTAAAAGGGAGCAAAAGTAGTAGTTAGTTTAAGAGCCTTTAACTGCTCCTAGAAATTACATAGAATTATGGTATTATACGGTAAAGCTGGTGCCATGTGAACACACACACAAAAACATGCACG
>NW_023339674.1:5490076-5495371 GCF_004916995.1 Morone saxatilis
TTTCAAATTCAGTGAATATCTCCTTATGGTCCACTAGCTTTCCCCCCTCTCTGTGTGTGTGTGCGTTAAAAACAAATCTGGTGGTTGTACACAGTTCTGTGGCTCTAAATAGGAAAATAGGAAAGTGGATCGAGCCACACAACACTAACTTGTTACTCCAGCCAGCATTTATGTGTCAGGTAACAATAAATTACTTCCCAACGGACATTCAGCTTACCTTCTAGTTTGCCAAGATATGATGTTGTTGTGAGATGTAGTGGCAGGAGAGTTGTGAATATCGCTGTCTCATCCTTTCTGCATGTCAGCTGCACCATTTTGCAAACTCCTGACCAAGCTAATGTTACTTACATTGCTTACTGTGTCATAGTGTGTCATTGTTGGCACTATGTCATGGTATTTGTTATCATTTGGATTGGAAGAATGATCAAAATAAAGTGCCAGAGGATCTGAAATATCTGGATTTTTTTGTCACACAGTGGCAATGTCGGTCGGTTCACAGAGCTGCTAGCATGGCTGTAGACTCTCTTTGTCTTGTTTAATTAAGGCTGCAACTAGCGGTTATTTTAAATGATCTATCTGACAACTGTTTTCTCGATTAATTTATTAATAATTTAATAAATAAAATGTCAAAAAAGGTTTAGCACATTTTCCCAAAGCTTAACGCAACCTAAACAACATGTTAGCAGAGCAGCAGCTTCAGTCTTCAGTTTCTATAACAGGATGCTTTCAGGCACAGTAATAATGAGTGTAGCTCACCAGCGTCACATATTGTTGCACATATGTGAGTTGTTACTTTGTAGACTGCTGCTGCTGATTAAAATAGAAGCAGATACATCAGAGGCGTTATCTTTATATTGTTTATGTTACACCAACAGTTAAAAACCCCAGAATATTCAGTCAATACCTTTACTTTGAGTATGATAGTTGCAGTAAATTATGATGACCAGTGACAAACCTGCAGTGGAAGTCATTTTTGTGTCAATCAATTATGCGGTAACTTGTGAGAAAATGTGAATACACCCTCAAAGAAAGAGTGGTGTGACTTTTAAATCACAAAATCACACAGAAGAGATATAAGCTAGAAATTTATTAGACACTTAGAAGAAAATAACAGCTTTATAATTTACTCCATTTCCCCTTTTTACTCTCTCTGCTTCTGTCTCCACTGAGGATCTTTCACTCCCCCCCGGCCTCCCACCTCTCCCTCTTCTTTCATTTCCCTTTTATTGCCTTCTCATCCCTCCATCTCTCTCCTCTTTCATCATTACAGCTCCTTTTGGTGGATAGTAAAAAGGTAAAAGTGTACTTTGGGAGGGAGGCCATGTGGAACGTTAAATCACATGCAGGTGCCCTTAAATGGCGTGTTAGGTGGAAACGTGCACTCACATACACATGTACACGCACACAGACGTAGCATCAGCCCTTCATTTAGGTAGCAGTAATTTGCCGCAGTAAGTGACAGGGTTATTGTAAGACGCTCATTAAGAAAGGGAAGCAGTGAATAAACGTCTGACTGAAGGGAATAAATTCAAACCACTGCGCCACTTTTACTGCTCAGCAATAAGCCGCTTTGATGTGGTGTGTGATGGCAGCACCGGGGCAGGCTCAGGGCGTGTGAGAGTGTGTGTGTCAGAGTGGTCCTCTAACACTGATGTGACATTTTATTTGTAATGTGGTCTCTGTATAACGTGTGATTTTTTTTGCCATATACTGTATGTGTGCACTGTACTGTGTCCGTCCTTTACAGCCTCGAGGGGCCGGAGGTCAGATCAGTTACTATACGACAGACTGTTACCGCGGTAACACAGTGCGAGGTCACTTCCTATGGCAAACTTTCATCTCAGCAGGAGAGAGAGAGTGGGGAAAAAAAGGAAGGATGTGTGGATGAAAGGAATGAGGCAGTGACATTAGAAGAAATAGAGAGGTGGAGGAAGAAGAGATAGATAGGATTCGAGGAGAAGGATTAAAGGTGCAGGGTGTAAACATTTAGGAGGGTTGATCCACTCAAGACTTAAATATCTCAACAGCCGTCAGACGGATTGCCGCATAGTTTGTGCAGACATTCATGAACCCCTCAGGATATATCACACTTTGGTGATTCCCTGACCTTTCTCTCTGGTGCTATCAGCAGACAAGACATTTTTGTCTTTGAGTTGCATCTCCACTTTCTCCCACTGTACAAAAATAAAAAAGTAATTGCTGAGAACGCAGCAACATTGCTATATCAAAGGCAAAAAACTGGTTATAAACAAGCTTTTAGATTATCTAAACCACTTTATTTGAAAGCGAAACTAAAAGCGACTGCAATAATCCTTCATTGTAAAAGAAAACTGTGGCCACAGTAGTGACTACAGCAAGTGCTGGGGGTCAAAGTTGAATGAGGAAGCTGTTCTGTAAATATATTTATCACCTTAGCTTTCTCAGCATTATTATTACTTTGAGATTTGTTTAAAATCTGATGAACATTACAACTTTTTTTCTCTTCTTGTCTGACTTATTTTAGCGATGTCGCCACGTTTCCACATCACTGCAATTAACGTGGTGAACTCAATGTTCATATTTCTGATAGAAAGGATAGAAAGTATGACTCATGTTGTGATAAACTGTAATTATCTTTTGAAATGATTATCATTCAGTCATTTAAGAGCTACAGGTAACAAGCTACTTCCCGAGTAATTGTTTCATTCTTTTAAACGGACAACAGTGATGCTCCACCCAAACAAGAGAGCTGTTTGTCAAAATCCAATTTTCCTTTGTCAGCAGCTAAAGCAGGTTGAGCAACGGTGTAACATCTGGAAACTAGTCATTTGAGAGACTTCAGTTATGCTTTACAGTGTGCTGATTCAGCTCCAGTGTATACTGGCCGACCTCTGAGAAAGATTAGTCTGCAGTGTTGGTGCAGGTTAGATGTGTGATGGAACTTCTACTGTGGCTGAGAGTGTAATTGGATTTACACGTCTCATTTAACCTGCTAGATGCCTCAACAATCTCAGATATTGGAAACATCACTTGAGTTTCTCAAGTAAAACAAAATTGATCTTGTATTTTTCATGCTGCAGAAATTGTCTTTATTACTTACAATTAAAGAAAGTGCAACCAAAACAACTTTTAACCAGATCAGCAAAGTTCAGCCATTTAGATACTTAATTATAATTACAGTTAGAATTGCAAATTCTGGCTCTTTTGGTTTTTTTTTGTCTTTATTCCAAACATTAGGGATAAGTTAGGATGTTCCACAGTTTCTAAAACACCAAATTATTAATATATATCTTTAAAGCACACATTAAAGGCTGTGGTGTGTATGAGGTAGTCTGATGTGTGCGAGTGTGTGTGTTTGAAAGATTTTTATCTTGTGTGTAAATTCCATTTAACTTAACCAACAGCCTCATGATATTGTGCCTGTAACATTAAATTCCTCCTACCTTTGTGTGTGTAGTTTATATATATATATATATATATATATATATATATATAATTTTAGTAACTGGTGTGTGTGCGTGTGTTGTGAAATGGAGTGACCTGGATCTTCTTAATTGTGGTGTTTGGGTGACCCTGAACCACGCTAATCAAAGGCCACAAGGGGGAAGGGAATTGCAGGATTGGTTAATGCGAATGTGTGTGGGTGCCCTTCTTCACAATAGTTTATGTTCTTAACTACCTTGTTTATAAAAATTAATTTCAACAGGGTAAGAAGAATAATACTGGAGTGCACACAACCACGTCAAGATGTTTGATGATACAAACCAAAAAAACTGGAGTCATTAAATTTAAATTAAGAAAAGTTGCAAACAAGGTGGTCCTTTGATATGAGGAGAAGGGAAAGCAAAAAAAAACTTTGCTAAATATGAAGTGTATTATTATGGTTAACTGCAACCAACCTTGTATATACCATTTATCACGTTTGGATTCCTGAGGTATGATGATTATTAGTCAACGCTAAAACACAAGCCAGGCTAATCAGAAAAAGGAGGCTTCTTCACTGAGTGGCATTATGATTAGGCTTAATGGTTTGTGTCAGTAAAAAAATAGGTCAGATCTCCAAACAAACAATGCTTCTTTTTTAACTAAAAAAAGATTATAATTATTATATTTGATTTCCCGAAAAGAATTTCTGCATTGTGGTAAAACTGTTGTTTGTTTCTCTCTGGAGTGAAATAAAAAGAGATAAATACGCTCTCATCGTAAGATGTAAGGAGTGGAGCCAGGGAGGTTGATTAGCTTAGCTTTAGCATAAAAGCCAGGGGGGGAGCAGCAGCCTGGAACTCTGCCTTTCCCAGCAACCTCTGAAGCTCCCTATTAAACACATTATGAATCATCTTAATTATGTTTTAAATCAGCCAACCCACAAAAGGGATGTAAAACTGACAAATTATGTGGTTTTAGAGGGGCCCAAGCAGCTGTTTTCTTCAATGCTAAAACAAGCCTAATCACCTTCTTCGAGGCTCAACTCTGAGTACTTATAAGAACGAAGACATGAAAGTGGTTTCGATCTTCCTCATCTAAACTTTGGCAAAAGTGGCACGAAACATCTAATATCATAATCCTCCTTCTCGTGGGAAATGTGGGTGAAAGATTCCAGTCGCTGGATGTCCAGTCGCTGGATAAATGCTGGACTCCAAATCGATTATAATCAGCTTTGCAAGTCAATGTAAGAGAATCTTTCCCATGATCATTAAAAATGCATTTTACCAGAGGGGAAATACCATTTATCGGTTCCTGGTAGCCAGAAGCCAAACAATAAATTCCCCTTGTTTGTCTGACATACAGCCCAGCCAGCAAATGGCATCATAGCACTAAAAAAAAGAATTACAGTTCGAGAGAAAATTGAAATTATTCCAAGTGTCCAAAACAGAGATAAACAGACACTGCTTGTTCATGTGTTTAAAATAAAGTTCAGCCATTTGATATTTAATATTTAATTACCCTCTTGAATGCACTAAAATTCTGGGCCTTTTTGGTCTTTTTTTGTCCTTTATTTCAAACCATTAGGGATAAGTTATTTAAGATGTTCCACCCAGCAGCGGTTCTAACATCACCCGACATTATGTGTACACATCTGGTATATATCCTTTACACAGCACTACATTTAAAGGCCTAGTTCTTGTGTCTCGCTTATTCGAAGGTTAGGTTTCCTTGATTGTGTGCCGAGTGTGTGTGTTTTTGCGGAAAGATTTTGCTATCCTTTGTGTCAACTGTAATATACCCATTTATAAAGAAAAAACAGCAAAACCAGCCTTCAACAATGATTTATTATTGGCCCTTCTTCTTCCATCTTAATGCAATTCTTCTCCCTAA